>NC_046170.1:45167684-45280184 GCF_011064425.1 Rattus rattus
GTCCTGGGGATGAGGCACAGGGGATCGGAAGTTCAAGACCACTTTGGGGCTACACGGCAAGGCTAAGGCCAGCATAGGTTACGCAAGACACTGTCTCAAACAAGCAAAAACAAAGTAAATACAACGAATAAAGATACCACCGAGCTGGGTGTGGCTCAGTGGCACAAAGCAGGTTACCGTTTGTGATGCCCAACGATATAAAACTGAAAAAGAAAATCAAAGATTCTAGGTCTTTCCCTTTTTTTGTTTTCAGTTTTTATTAGATTTATAGTGTGCCTGTGTTTCTGTGTAAGCATGTGCCATGTGTGTGCTGGTGTCCAGGGGACCGAGGAAGACACTGGACCTTGGATCTTACACTCGGCGATGAGCGCTAGGACTTGAAGCCAGGTCCTCTGGAAGGGGAACAGTCACTCTTACCTACGAGCTATCTCTTCAGTCCCTACCATCTCTTCCTCCATTTCTTCCTCTCCCCCTCTCTCCTCCTCTTCCTCTTTCTCAAAGAGAACTACCCGCTGGGTGTAGAGTTCAGTTTCTTCATTCCCACCTCAGTCGTTGTACCTGATTCAGCAGACACATCTTGTTCAATCAAACCGCACTTCCCCTTAACAGCAGCTGACTCTTGTCTGAATGGAAGCACTGCTAGTGAGTACGATGCAGCCAGGAGGTTCTGTGTGTGAGACAGAGAGCTGCTGCACACTCGGGACATACCCCGCTCTGTCAGGAGGACTGGCCTACACTCGGGAGGCTGCCCAGTGAACCAGAAGACTGGGACATTCTACACGTTTCTTCATTCTTTTCTTTGCAAGGAAACCTGGAATTAGTGTGTTGAGGCGATTGGATTTATGAGATGGAAATCAAATTCTAGGTAATGCACTGGGATCACGTGAAACCTCTAAGACGTGACTCCCGTGATGAGCATTTAGGAAGTCCTCCAAGCACATCAGCACTCTGAAGTGCAAGTGTATGACCCAGCATGACCTAGGAGTGATCCCTCCTTCACTGTGGTCCCCATGGCTTCCAGGAACAACGTACCAGCACCCGTGTCTGCAGATTCATCTGGAGCTGGCCCCGCCGTGCTAGAGAATGGCTGCCCTGGTTATGTGCCATACTTTGCTTTGTCTGCCTTCCATCTTCTGCTTGGCTCAGCCTGAGTCATGTTTGTGCCCTCTGGGTCTCTCTGGCTAGCTGTGTGACAATTCCTTCATTTAACCTACTTACCACGGAGGCCTGGGTGAGATGCTTAGGAATTGTTTCTTAGCTACCTGTCCTCTGCTTGCTTCCTAGGCCTCACAGTGTTTCTTGATCTCAAGGTAGAGTGAGGTTAAATCCATTGGCAGACTCTGTGCTCAAGGAAAGCATACGCAGTGTGAGTGTTGGGTGAGTCTTGCCTGCAAACTCTGGTGCACAGGACTTGGGTTGGTAATGTCGGTCCTCATGTCCCTGGCATACAAAGGACTGGAGGAATGGCTCAGGTACTAAAGTGCTTGGCCACATAAGGCTCCTCACCTCCCCTTTAAAGCTTGTAATCTCAACCAGTGAGAAGGTGGAGGCAGGATCCCTGGGTGAGTCAGCTATCTAGACCAACCAATTAGGAGAACTTTGGGTTAAGTTATATACCTGTCTGGATATATAAGGAGCAAAACAAAGACACCTGACATTAAAGGTAGCTTCCATCTATATGTATATATGTGTGTATGTGCACTGGTACGGACATACAGACCTCACACAAACATCACACATACACATACATAACAGGTACACAGGCAGACCACAATATACATACGCCACAAACACATACACCACAAACACATACACCATACATATACCCACTGATACATACACACAATACACACACTTTACACATACCACAGACACACACACATACTATACATACACCCACTGATACACACACAGCACAGATACTCACCACAGACACATACACTATTCACACATCCACTGATGCACACACACCACAGACACACCCACGTGCAGAGGAGCAGTAATTCTCCTAAGAAGCCTTACATGGCAAGTGGCTTGTTCGCCTTAAATTGGGAAAATATATCCCATTGTTATTGTAAAAGGTCAGTGACTGCCACAGACTACAGAATGTGAGGGACAAGTTCAAAGCAGTCTTCATGGGAACACGGGGTTTCCTGGACCCTGGAGGGTGAAGCTGTGTTTTTAATCTGAGAAGGTGACTGCCTTCCTTGCTCTGCCTTTCCATGGTGCCCGTATGAAAGCTACCGTGTATGTGGATAGCCCACAGGGTTACCCATCTTCCTTCTCTACCCTACATCAACAGGGAAAGAAAATCCCGCCCAGTAGAGTCAAATCAGCAACCTCTGCCTGCTGAGCCTGGGGATTACACAGTCACCACCGCCCTCTGCATTTCTAAATGTAAGTTCTGATGTGTGGAACCCAGGTTCTCCTTCTAACGAGTGAGTTATCTCCTCAGTCCTTGTCTGGATAAACTTAAAACAACAGTATGGCTAAGAATGCAGTTCAGATAGTTTGCCTAGCATGCCTCAATGTCCAGCACTACGAACAAAACCAAATCAACTCCCCCAACCCCTCCCCCAACACCAAACAGCAACCAAAATGCCCCCAAATCCCAAATCAGGATGTTTAGGCTACTGCTGGTGACAGAAGATCCAGAGCAGGTGCTGGGTGGAGTCTAGTGAGGGCCCACCCCCTTGACCCTGCCATGTCCATGATGTAATCACCTGTAGTACTACCACCACCTTGGTGACCGAGTCTCAAAGTGTGACTTAAAGAGCTACATCAGTCAAACAGCACGGGTGAGGGGTTCCCATCTCTCCAGCCAGTCTCCTGTCTCACTGAGAGGGACCTGGGGATGGTGAGTCCGCCAAGGCTCTGGGTCATTCTGGCTCCCACTGGGTTTTCCTCTTTTCCCTTCCCAATGGCCATGCCCTATAATGAGTTTTGATTCTGTATTGTCTGTGTCTTCTGTACCGGTTTCCTTTCCTCTGTTTGACCCCCAACCACTATGTAGATAACCATTTAGGACAGAGGACACCCTAGCTGTGCCAAAGCTTTAGAGAACCTTCCCAGAAAGATAGGCAAAGTGATAGATTTATCTTACAAAAATTCCACTCTTGGAAGAGCTCAGTCATTTCTTTGTTTTGCCACCTATAATTTTCAGGCTGAACTCTACCTATGAAACTTCCAGGTCCCGGTGACTGAAACGGAGAACAAGTGGACCAAACCCGGGTCACTCCAAGTGTGGTGTTGACCTCTGCCCGCATCGAATGCATCTGATGAAAACCAAGACCATAGGATAGGTGTTGATTCAGATCAGCCATTTCCTTCATCCCTTACACCAGAGACTCGGGGTGACAGCTTGGGAGCCTATAAGCAGATCACCCAGTCGCAGAGCAGGCTAGCACTTGGTTGCTAACATTGGGGTTTCCTTTGTTCTCACGGACCCGCGGTGGCCCCTGGGAACGAGGGCTCCAGGGTGAGGCCCAGGCATGCTTGCAACACGTTTTACCCTTCTGCTGGATTTTTTATATATTAAGTGTGTATATCTTTATCCCTAAGTGATTTAGATGCTGTAATTCATCTTTGACACGGGCAGAAAGGTTTCAGCGTTTCATTAGTCCAGGGAAAATACAGAGAACGGTCTGGGGATGGAGGTACCGGACTGTGGGGCTCTATGTTCGTCGGGCGGTCCATGCGGCTCTGCCACGTTGGAACACACGCTGGGAACGGGGCTGGCAGCGCAGATGGTGCTTTCATGTTATTTTAGTTACAGTAATACCTATGATTAAAGGGAAGGAGGAATGTGAGAAGTATCCAGAACAAAGTATTCCGGCTGCACATCTGCGTCTGCAGCCAGGCCCTATTAACGTTTTATTGTATGATTACTAACACTGTGATTTTTCTCTTGGCTGGGCGTAGTACTAGAGATTGAACTTGGACTCACACACGCCTGGCAAGCGCTCCTCCACTGAGCTGCACCCCCACTCCTCCCTCCGTTTTTTTATTCTGAGGTGGATTCTCATGTCCTTCCTGCTGAGCTGTGCTCACACGCATGCCGGAGCAGGCTGGGCAACAACGCACACATCCTTTCGGGCCACCTCTCCTCAGTCACGCATCAGGCACCCTTTCCCAGCACTTCGCCAGGACCCGCCATGCTGCTGGGGCCCTTCTCCGTGATCTGATGGTTGGCTCCCTGCAGTGAACCTAACCAATCCCCCATCTGTATCAGCCCGCTTTTTCCTTTCTCTGTGTTGCCGTGGCAGGTTTTGAGTGGGCATGGCTGGTGTCTGACTAACTCACACGGTAGGTCTGAACGAGGCTGACAGGATAGTTAGCTGAAAGCCTTGGAGCCAAGGGGCGTAGTCAGGTGGCTCAGTGGGTGTGCGTGCTTGCAGCCAAGCCTGATTCTTAAGTTCTCTTTCCGGGACCCACAGACTAGAAGAGAAAACTGACTCCCGTATGTTGTCCTTTGATTCGCATATGCATGCTCTTGTGGGTGGGTGTCCCACCCCACCCCCAAAACACACCACACAAACAACAACATTAGAGCCTGGAGAGAGAGTGCACACGGAGTAAGGTGCTAGGTATGTAAGGATAAAGACCAGGCCAGGTGTCGTGGTACATGCTTAAATCTCACTCTGGAGAGTTGGAGACAGGAGGATCCCTGTTACTCACCGGCCAGCCATATTAGCCTAATCGGAGGGTTCTGGGTCAAAGAGAGGCCTCACCTCAAGGGAGGCAGAGAGCATTCCTGAAACCGACACTGTGCCTTGTCCTCCCAGTGTATACCCATGCGTGCCCTGTGCACCCTCACACCCGTGCCTCTACACACACACACACCAGCAGATGCAGAGTTGTGGAGCACTTCCGGTCACATGGGAGCGCTGAGTGGGCGGTCCTACATTCATTAAAAACACTGGCATGAATGCACTTGTCTCTGTGCAGATTCTCGGTGCTTTCGTTTGGGTGGGATCTCAGATGTAGCATACCTGACTCACAAGCAGACTCAACCCTACCCTGGGCACGCTGTCCCTAGGCAAAGTCAACCGTGAGCCAAGAACCTCGCCTAAAGTGCACAAGGTGGGTTTGCTCCTTTCCCTACCCACTTTGGGTAATTTATTTTAATTGGCCATTTACAGGGAAAGCATGACCTCACGTTAATGGTTAGCTCTTTAATTGCGGGTGAGATCAGGCAGCTTGTGTGTGATGTAAATACTGCATATTTAGAGCCTCTTTTGAGAATTTTTATTTTCCTTGTTTTTCCTCAGTTTTAAACATTTTCAAAAGCTTCACATAATCAAAAAGTTCATGTTTTTATAGTTATGTTGTTGAAATCTTTACACCATCGTGTGGAGTTTATGGGGTGTTTGGGTTGGTGAACCCTGTTTGTTCTAAGTGGTGTTTTATGCAGCGATGTCTATCACCACAAGGCAGGCAGTGGATATGCCAAAGCAGACCATGAACACAGTTAGTCATGGGGTCCAGTCAGTCCTCAGAGCTGACTGAGGTCACAGAAATCAAGTATGCTCCTGTAAGCCTACACTTGACTTGAAGAAGCAGGATGATGACTTTTGTCACCTGGAAGCTACATTTTTAGGTTCATCAATTCACAAAGGTCAACAAACAAGTTCCAAGTTCCAGACTTGGCAAGGGAGAAAATAAAACACTTCTCAAATGTAATGTGACATTTGAAAAATTCCAGCGCTGACGGGCTCAGTAGTGCAAGGGCACTTGCTGGTAAGCTGGTGACACTTCAATCCCTGGGACCTGCATGATATAAGAAGAGGACTGACTCATACAAGTTGTCCTTTGTCCTCCACACTCATAGGTAGGTACATATATACATACATACACATGCATACATACACATACACACATGCATGCATACACACATGCATACATACATACACATGCATACATACACACTACATAATGCATGTATGCATAATACATACACACATACACACATGATACATACATATGAATAAATGTAATAAAAGTATGAAAAATGTCAACATTGACTGTATCACTGAAAAATACTAATTTCTATGCTAGAGAATTCTATTTTAAGGGCGGAGAGCTCACTGGGGTAAATCGTCACCTCCATCCATTGTGGAGCACGGTATGTTCTTATGACTATGGAAACCCACAGATGGTCAGAGAACCATCGTGCTAATCAAAGGGGTGAAATATCCAAGTGCACTTTATGAACAGTATGTGCATGACTCAGGTATGTGCATGACTCAGTTATTTCTTAAACGTCAAGGACCCCGGTGCTGTATCTTGCACCTACAAAAGAAGAAACTCAATGACCTGTAAACATTTCAACCTCACAATCTCATGAGATGGCACCAGTGATTATGAGTCAGGTTCACTGTGGACCATTGGACGTTTACTGTGCTCTGTAGGACTGAGCACACACCAAAGTGTCAGGGAGACTCATCATCCTTAGATGAGTTAGTATCCTGCTTCCTTGATCCAGTGGGTTGTCTGAACTTACACCACTACACACACACACACACACACACACACACACACACACACACACCCTGGTCTGAGGTAACCTACTTAAGAAAGTCCTGCTCACTCAACCATGGTCATATGAAGCACAGGACCGAAGCACAGCCGCTCTCTAACTCCAGTTGGTCATTGCTACAGTGTCCTGCTAGTGTACCCTCAGGCTAGAAAGTGGCCAAGGTCAGTGGGGTGAATAGTTTCCACTTCTATAAAATATGATGCTTTGAAATATCTTATAACCACAAATAAGTTAACTTCAATTTAAGGTTAATGTTAAAGTCACTTTGTGCTTAGAATGCCCTACATTGGCTTCAAGGTTTTATCTGCAGGAAAGTTCCAAATTGTTAATTTTCTGCCATTCTGGTACAACCCTGTCTTAACCCTCTGGTATATTCTTGGAAAGTCTCCCCCACCCCTACCACAGGGCATAAGACCTTTTAAAATCCTAAAATTATCACATGAGGACATTTAACTTTGTCCTTTTGCTCTTAGAATTGTGTGTGTGCGTGTGTGTCTGTGTGTGTGTGTATCTGTGTGTGTGTGTGTGTGTGTGTGTGTGTGTGTGTGTGTGTGTGTATGGTGGGGGCTCTAAATCTGATTGCAAATAACTTTACAACCAAGGAAGTGAATTTCTGAGGACCATTTAACTGGACACGCCCAGGTTCTCTCCTCACCCCATCTGAAATCAAGCCTCATCCTTTGCAAGGGGCCAAGGAGATACACCCTGGGGAACAGCACTTGGGTCTCAGAGACTGTTCCCTTTCAGGTGCACTGCCTGAGGTGTGTGGACTGTCACACCTTCCACAGGGAGGGAGCCTGGGAGTCCTTGTGAGAGGGGTGCTGCATTAGAGCTCAGGCTCACCATATCCTGGTGAGCGTGCTCAGAGGACGACGGAAGAGCCTTGTTCTGTCAGTGCCTTGTGTACAACGTGGGCCTGCAGTTTTGTCTGACAATGTCAAGACCCAAGACAAGGGTTGGGGGTTTGCTTTCGTGATTTGTTTTTTAAAGACAGGATCTCATGTACCCAAGGTGGTCTTGAACTTATTATCCAAGGGTGACCTTGAACTCCTGACCCTTCTGTCTCTATCCTAAGAACTGGGGTCACAGATGTGAGTCACCAAATCTGACTGAGGACAGATGTTCTGCTTCCCAGTTCTACAGGTTCTGAGGCCCACACACTGTGGACCTGAGGTGATGCAGTAGTTAATAAAGGGAGAACAAGGGAGGCTGTAGGGGCAGAACCACCCACCTCTCTGGGAAGCAAATGAGAGAAAGACAAAATGGGGAGGGAATGCCCTAACTATCCTGAGCTACACCCCAAAGACATAACTTCTGTCCACTCAGCCCCACCTCTCAGAGACCCCTTTACTTCCAAGTAGCCCCTGAGGACCAAGTCTTTGACCTGAGGCACTAGCGAGATATTGAGATCTGAACTATAGCAGGGGGATGGGATTACCTAATGGAACCCAGGCCCCTTGCCCAACCACATCGTCAGAGGCAATGAATGTTTTGAGGGGCCAAGTCTAGATCAGTGATGGCTGCTTGAGAGGCAGAGAGACCACACTTGGTTGCTGGCCACTGTTCAGGAGGTAGAGGACAGTCATTCAAAAGAAAGAAAGAAACAAAAAAAAAAAAGTGTATTAGCAGTCATGGTTAGCTTTAACTGTCAGTTTGGTACAACCTAGGATTAGCTGAGAAGAGAATATCAGTTGAGCAATTGCCTAGCTCAGATTGTCTGTGGGCACGTCTGGGGTGGGTTGTCTTGGCTGTAAATTGGTATAGGAAATTGCAGCCTACTATGGGCAGCGCCATTCTCTAAGCAGGGAGCTGTTTAAGAAACCTATCTGAGTATAAGCCAGCCTGTGAGCCAGCCAGCCAGTAGCATCCTCAATGGTCCCTGACACATTTCATTGGCTGTGGAGAGAGAATATTTGGTCGGAGGTAATGCTGTGTGTAATATTGAGCAAGCAGGCATGGCTTCAAGTTCCTGCTTTGACTCCCCTTATAACGGACTGTGCCCTAAAATCACAAGTAATCAACTTTCTCCCCAACTGTTGATTTTGGTCAGAGTATTTGTCACAGCAACAGAAATGAGCCTAGAACAACCAGCAAGAAGGGAATAGGGTCCCGCTGAATCTATGAGCAGAGAACAGAACCGAATAGACTTTGTATACAAGCCATGACTTTGACCTAATGGGTTGCCAGGCAGCAGGCAGTGCACGGCATAATTAAACGCTTCACACTGGGCTGACCAGGAAGAAGTTGTAGCAAAATTAAGTGATCTATCTGACGGCCCAGGGTGGCCTGCCAACTTTAAGAACAATAATTGTGTGGCATCTGTGCCAGACTCATGCTGCTATTGTGATGGAGCTGTCAACAGCATTAGCCCCACACCAAGTCCCTGCCATGGAGCTGTCTAACGTGGACTCTCCTAGTACTTCATTTATAAATTTCTCATTTTGTTTTTTGTTGTAACCATACACCTGGCTTGTTACTTTATGGGTTTTACTAATGTGACTTTTTAGGTTACACTAGCTCGACACGTTATCCTGTGTGAGGGAGCCAAGCAGTTAGCTTTGAGAGACTGTGTTGACTTATCTTTCATCTGAAGACTACACGTTCATCCTTGGAGCTCAACAGCTAGAATTCCTTCGACTTGTTTGTGTGATGCAGGGGTGAGTCCTTTGGACAGCAGCTGCTGAAGGAGGAAGAGGAGGAGGAGGAGGAAGAGGAAGAGGAGGAGGGGGAGGAGGAGGAAGAGGAAGAAGAGGAGGAAGAGCTGTGCTTTTCAGCAGGTGCCTACCTCCTGCTGGCCTTTTGTGAATATTCATACCTCTTTCTGGCCTCCATGTACACTGTACACATGTGGTGCATAACATACATGCAGGCAACACACCCATGCACATAAAATAAGACAAATAAAAAATAAATGTCAAGTGGCAACTGCTACTGATCCATTGAGTCTGAACAATATTCCATCATGACCAAGGGAGGGGCCAGGAGGCTCCACCCTCTGAGAAGCTCTTGAGAGTTAATGGATGTTGGGGAAGGAGAGCCACTTTCTTCAGGGGTGTAACCACTGGTAAATTGCTCTGCTCCAGTAAATGCACTCACCCATCCTCATGCCTACAACTCCAGTTAAACTCAGGGGGTCCCAAGAAAACAAAACACAACACAAAGACATGAAAATAGGAGAGGATGGTAGGAGGAGGTAAAAATGAACAATACATGTTATACAATGCATCAAATTGTCAAATAATAATAAATACTTCTTTTTAAAAAAATGATGTCACCAGAACCTAAGTGTGATCTTGGTCTGGTTGCTAACAGACAAAGAGAAAGCCCCTATCTCATTGGCTCTGCAGCTTAGTCATGGCCTCTCTGGGGACTTTAGTCTGCATCTTCCCATGTAGTAGGCAGGAAGTGAGCCATCCAGATCCTCCTCCAAGGATGGATTGATAACCTCAGTCCCAGCCAACTTGCTTAGAATATGCCTGCCACATCTCGGAAGCCACCTGGCTTGAGGTCTATAGTCCTCCTGGGGAATTGGCACCTGGTGATCAGGGTGGACAGCTGGAGGACACTGATGGACATGTCACTCTGGTGCTGCCCACCAAGCTGATGATTCCTGACTACACTCTGCCTGCTGCTGCTCCCTCACAGGAACTGGTCTCTGATCAGCAGCTGGCCCCTCACCCCGGGTAGCATCTGCTCCTGGAGGGCTGACCGCAGTGCTGGCCTGACCCTGAGGCCCAGTGTGCTTTGTAGCTGCTCAAGCATGAGAATGCTCCTGACAGGCTGCACAACCCTGTCGCTTCCCGGTCGGCAGCCAGGCTTCACTCTGCAGTCCCACTCATGGATGACTCCAAGAAGACTCCCTTGGATGCAGTTGAGCAAGAGACATTTTCAAGAGGTGGCCTTTGGAGCATTGCTTCCATGCTGAAAGTTTCTGAGGCACTTCCCTTACTGACCAGTGTTCATAGCAGTGGTGTGTGGCCACCATCTTTCAAAGGAAGCACCTCCTTTAAGGCCCTAGAATAAAGTCAATCAACTCTCAGGAAGGTCCAGAAGTTGACTAGACCCATGAGGTTCCTCCTCATGGTCTATAACCATTACTTTGAGTCACCATGTTTTTGTAAGTAACCCCAATAAACTTCCTGGTTTAGTGAGTTAGAATTGAGTGCAATCTCATTTTGGTCTACTGTGGGTGTCCTGCCATTTGTTCTAATATGTATGTAAATAAAATTCATTATTGCCCTTTTTAGGATATTATTACTCTGGTTCTGTAGGTGAAAAAATGGAAGGACAGAAAGGCATCTCATTAGTGAGGTGGAGAACTAGATTTAGACTTGGGCTTTCTGGTCAGTGATGAGATAGGTTTTGAACCTCTCTAACCCTAAACAGCTTCCACCTGGTGCTCATGTAGCTGCTCCAGGATGCCCTTCATTGGCTACCACTGGCTACCACTGGCAAACACGACAGCAGCCACCATGTGAGACATAGCACATTTCCTCACACAGAGACTCCTATGAGTATTCAAACAGGGTCTTTGGGGAAATGACTCTCCAGGATTTTTGGCATGCACCTCTACAAATGCTCTCACCTCCAGCTGTACAGCCCCTCTCTGTTTTGCTTGGGCACCCAAATACCTTGCTTCTGAATCTAGATGGTAGAGCTCAGTATTACCTTCCTGGATGTCAGTGGGAACCTGGAACTGACTGACCTGGTCAGTGGACTCGAGGAAGGTTCATTCACTAGTCACCCTATGGGAAACCCAAAAAGGAATCAAGGCAGCCAGATGGCTCAGAGGTTAGAAGCTCTTGCCATGCAAGCTTGACCACCTAAGTTCTATCCCCAGAAACCATGCTCAGTCACTCTCTGACCTGCAGTGTGCTATGGAATGCATGTACCTGTACTCACACAATAATGGTTAAACAAACAAAACCAAGCCCCCCCCAAAAAAAGCCTAACAAGAAAGCTGCCTGCAGTAAGTCAGCTAGAAAATGCTCCACACACCCTCCCATGGTGCCCAGAAGTTTTGCTGACTAGACATTGTGACAGCAGCCACAATTAAACAACAGTGAAGGTGTCTGTAATCCCTTCCAATATTGAAAACCATAAGGTGGTCTGTAGGAGAATTTTAATGGTAAATCTTCTATTTGCTCATTAATTCATTACTAGTATTTAACTATTTATTATTTACCAGGACTATGATTTGCACTGGCAGAAACACATCACCCTAATTGCTGTAACATTAATCACTGATGTTTTTACCATCCATCCATTCCCGGGGAATTGAAATCTTTCCCACCCTTTAGCAGTTGGTTTTCACATCATCTCTGTGAAGTAAGATGATCTAGTGAGTCACTGTGGCCAGGGTGGACCCTGGAGCATAAGAACCCAAGGGTCAGCTCTGCCCCAGGCAGAACCTACACCCTGGGCCTCTTCTGAATCGTTCTACCAAACAACTCTGGTCTCTCAGGAGTTGTGTGTCCTAGGCTAATATGTCAGAATACTTACCTGCAATTTTACTTAACGGAAGGGAAAACACTACAAGGAAGTTAGAAATTACTATCTGTTTTGGTTCTCTGAGGACTGCAGACAGGATGTCTGCTGCTTGGACCTGGAGCTCTGAACGGGGAACTGGAATTCGTCTCTAAGGACTCTGGAATATACAACACCTGGAAAGTGATATTCCAGTCTATGAGGGCTGAGGGGACCGTGTGCACTGTGGGATGGTAACACTCTTGTTCCTCTCCTTAGTGTGGACTTACAGACACACTCCCTGCTTGGCTTCTTACCAGGACCGCCTGCTGTCTTTGTTCTGACTCCAGCACTTACAGAGCAAAGATGGCACCTGGTCTCATCTCAGTTGGGAGGCGTCAAACCATACAGCTGCACTGAACACGTTACTACATGAGTCAGAAATCAGAAACGCAGTTCCTGAAAAACAGAGCATGACCACAAAAAGAAACAAAGACAGAACAACACAGGGAATCTAAAAGGGGCAATTCTAAACTGTGAAGTTTTTCATAGGGGTTTACAACTCTTGTTTATGCATATATATTCACTTTACCCAGTTAAACTTCATCTTTTCAATACCTTGCCTATTCATTTAGCTGCTCAGCTTAAATGGTTTCTGCATCGACTGTCACTTAAATACAGAGACCCACTGAAGCTGCTGACTGAAGCCTTGTTTGGTGCACTCTCTGGAGCGCTCGGTATATGGGGTCTGCAAGGTGCCTAGGGGTTTCAGAGAAGCAACGGCTCAGAGAGTCTAACCTCCTGTCTTCAAGTGGGAATCCGGTGTGGTGTTTATTAGAAATGATAGAAGCAAGGAAGAGAGCTAATTGTGGTGGCACAGAACTGTCATGCCAGCATTTAAAAGGCTCAGGCTGGAGGAAGGCGAGTGTGTGTCTAGCCTGGAAAACACAGTGGGTTTGTTTAAAACATAAAGTACCAACGAAATAAAGAGGAAGCCTAACAATGAAAATGACAAAGGTTCCATGTCATCTCTAACTTAGCAGTTTAGAACAAAGCCTCCGAATTCCTGATTTGTGCACCATAAGGTTTAAGAAGTCAGTAAGATGGCATCTGGAAGAAAAAAAAGGGTGTGAGAAATCTAAATTACAACTCAAATTTACAGTAAACATTTCATCAGAACATGTTCACTATTGGGGGAAAAGTGTTTAAAAGTAGGTCATGCAACTTTCCCTAGGGAGAATCAGGAAGTAAAAAAATAACAAAGACATAGATTCTATGCATCTATGCAAGAATATTCATGAGCAATATGAGTTCAAGGTGAGGATGGGAAGCCTTCTAATTTTGTGAGAAAATGAAATATTTTAGTCTCATCCTGAAGAAGAGGCGTTTACAAATCCTTACACATTTTGTTTTTGAGAGGAAGAAGTTTCATTCACAAACAAATAAACATTAGTGGTTATGTGAAAATATCTTAAGAAGCCAGAAAAAAAAGCTGTGAGTGTTTGTAAAGAGATACAGAAAAGAGGCAGATTAGCAGATGGAGGAGCCTGGAAGAGTAAGGGTGACCCATCAGCCTGAGGACTGTGGAGGGGGGCGGGTGACCCATCAGCATGGAGGAACACAGTGAGTTGGGGAGATCCACCAGCAAGGAAAAGAACGGTGAGTGGGGATCCATCAGCATGGCTGATCATGGTGGGGTTAGGGTAGCCATTATCTATGTGTCTCTTGTATTCTCTTTGGAAGCCAGTCCTATTGGATTAGAGACATGTCCTAATCCCACCCACCAACTCCCATTCCATTAGACCCCCGTGCTTCAGTGTGTGGATTCTGAGAAACGAAATCCAGTCCACCCCCACCTCGAGTCATCTCCACAGCAGTGGTGGCATTGCATACCCCCACCAGAAGTTCATCAGCACGCCGATTTCTCTATGTCTTCTCAGTTGTTCTTGGTGTTTTGTACGCCCCTTCTTGTAAGTCCTGGGAAATGTGGTTACAGTTAACCTTGTGCACGTTGGTTCTGTTGGCAGCTCTCAGTACTGCCCAGTACGCTGAGCAATGCAGATGAGAGGTGGGAAACAAAACAAAACAAACAAACAAACCAGAACCTATGATTCAAAGGGAGGGAAGACCCAAGTCAGGGACCAAGGACCACAGCAAGCTGTTTTGTGCTCTTACCAGGGTAAACTGGGCTCCCTTCCCAGGGGCTTCTGCTAAGAACGATAGTTTCAAAGATGCAGTTTCCTGATGCCTGGGGTCATTTGCACCCTCACCTCTGGCTGTCTTACAGGCAATGCACACCTTCAGAGCTGTTTATTGTTGGTATCTGATGGAAAAGAAATCCTGTAGAGAAGCATGCTTGTAGATATGCAAGCCAAGGAAGGAAGGAACGCTTACCCTGTTTACTTCAATCCTTCTCCCTGGGCCCTGGATCTGGTCAACTGAACTCAGTAGGGACTCTTTGAAAAGGCCCATGCATTCTTGAAAGTACTGTGGGTTTCTATGAAACCCAGTTCTGTACAAAAACACTTCGAATAGAAGGGTATTATGGAGTCTTTTTAAATGTTTCGATTTTTTAGGTTGGGGTATTTTCTGGACTACTGTATTTTACCCAGTAAGTCCCACAAAAGACTACATTCTCCATTCATGAGTTCACTAAATGCGTTAGCTGCTGTAGCCTGGCAAAAAACAAAGGGACAAACTGCAAGCTGGGTGTGGTGTGCTTGTGACTCTGGCACTCAGGACTCTGAGACTGGATCACTGCTAATCTGAAGCAAGCCTGTGCTACCCAGCATGGTTCTTGTCTCAGATGGTCCTGTCCATTGAGACCCTGTCTCAAGGCTGACAACACTCCTGGGGACGGTGCTGAGGCTGTCCTCTGCTCTCCACGGGTGCACACATGCTTGTGTGCCTGCACACACAGGTACATGCACATACACTAAAGGAAGAAAGGGAGTGGAGGTGTGGGGAAGGGAAAGGGAGAACGTTATACTAAGGGGCTCGTGGAGAACCAGGGCATGCTCATAAGAGTAAGACAGAATTGTGAGGCAGGTACCATGGGGAAGAAAGGCCACTTTCAGGTGGAGAGGTTTGAATGGATCAGAGCTGAGATGGGCAGAGAGGCTGAGGAGGGGCACCGAGGTGGAGGGTTCCACAGAGCCAGCACCAGTTCCTATCCCTGCAGGAAGTGGAATGGGAACCAGGACCAGCCAGGGCAGATAGATAGAGGTGGGAAGGCTAGCCAGGTCTGAGGTCTCAGACTGCTAAAGAGATTGTTTCATGCCATTGTTATTTAAAATCATTGTGTGCTTAGCATTTACTTTTTGCTGTGTGTAAAGCCTGAGCGAGCCAAGTTTCTGTTTGAAGTTCCAGCTGGGTTAGTCTCAATACACACGTGCAGACTTTTAAAGGGAGATAAACTTTTAAATGCAAATTGCAGCGATCAACCTAAAATAGTTGGTGGGGAAGTTCGGGAAGTATTATCAAAGGACGCCTGTGCAGCAGAGGGGAGAGCTGGGGAGGGGGCTCCGGCTGCTATATTTACCCAGAACCACCCCTCTTCCTCAAGTGGCTGGCACTGAGAAATGAGCGAGAATTCCAGATACGCTTGGCCTCTCAGATCTATAAATAGCGTGCCTGCTATTTATATGCGACCTACTTACAAACACCCTTTAGGAAGTGGCTACCTGGGACAGTCAGCACAATTGGGTAGACCAGAACCTCACAGCTCCTGCAGGGAAAGGAAATGTCTGTTTGCTGAGAGGATTGCTCAAAAGGCTCTCGGAACACGGAAAAGTGAGACTAGGGAGCACAATGCAATTGCAGCTCACCCCTGCTGGGAGAAGGCCAGCCAGCCTGGCAAAAGAAGCAATGAATATTCAGTCAGTCGGTGTGCTTACAGCCAATCAAAGGGTCCAAATGAGCTGGAGTTACTAGGCCCTCTCACTCCTCTCAGGTTCCTGCTTACCTTGCAACACTTGGGAAGTTTTGGGCCCTCCGCTGTTTGACTGAGAAAAAGGGGTGGTCTCGAGCCCCCACATTTCATTAACTAAGGCTTTGGTCTTAATGGTCTGAAGTATGTGGCACTGAATAACTGTGAGGAGAGGACCCTGCCAATCAATAAGATGGGGGATTGGGGAAGGGAGTTATGCTAGATTGTGACGAGTACCAGACCATGAGAATAGCGTGGCAGGAGTTGAGTTTCTTGAGATCAGAGATTGCAGGGGCTTGGCAGGTAACACACTTGTTGCTCTTACAGAGATCCTGGGGTTCGATTCCTGGGGCTCACCACCACCTGTAACCCCAGTTGAAGAGAATCAGATACATTCTTCTTATCTCGGTGGGTACCAGGCATACAGTTTTTTCCCAGACAACCATGCAAGCAAAACGCTCACGTGCATAAAATCTAAAAAAAAAAAAAAAAAAAAAAAAATTCAACTGTTTTGCAAACGAGCACATCCATTACTTCCTTCTCTGGTTATTGGGTCCTTTCCTCTTTGTTCTCACTAATCTCCAACTCATTGCTGAGTGAGGATCTGCTTTGCCACATAAACTGCACTCACGACTAGCACACACAAAAGCACAAATACACGGACATGAATACACACACACACACACATACACACACACACACACACACACACACACACACACACAAAGATAAAGGCTTCCGCCCCAGCAACACACCATTAAAATCATCAGAGGCTCTGGCAGGTTTTGACAGCGCTTCCCTCCAGTATGTAATACTCAGACATTTGTGTTTGACAGGAAACCGGTGAAACAAACATGCTACTGTTTCGCGTAAATATTTAAGCACTCACACAAGTACAGAAAATAACATCGCGGTGACTGGCAGGATGGTTTGGAGAGAGAGGCAAGCAGTGGGTATCTGTGGGTGATTCCTTCTCTTTAAGGTCAGACGGAAAGCAGAGACCCTCCTGGAGGCCCTCCTGGAAGCCTACAGCTCAGCTAATCTGGAGTATGTGGCATTGTATAATCAACAAGAGGAGACCTCACCTCAACAGGGTAGAAGACCCCAAAAGACGTCCTCTGACCTCCAGACATGTGTCGTGAACGGTATGTCTGTACGAAGTGACATACAAGTCATTGCCCCCACCCCGATACACACACACACACACACACACACACACACACACGTGCACTAATCATAAAGAAAATGACACCAGGAACTTTCACATGATGCATCAGTGAAGACTTTGGCCGGGGGTGGCCTACCATACTACAAGCTCTAGGTTCCATGCCCAGCATTACCTAAAACTGGATTGTGGAGGCACAGAGACCTGTAAATACAGCCCACTTCTGCAGGTTGGGTCAAGCTAGGTATGGTGGCTGATGCCTCTGAGCCTAGCACTGGAGGCTGTGATGGGTGGATCACAAGATCAAACCTGGGTGGCAAAGGAGACCCTGCTGCCTCAAAGACAAATGAGTATTATTCTGACTTTCCTACAGAATAAACCATTTACTATTGTAGAGAATTCTATGGGATAAACCTCCAGAGAGGTCCTGAATTTGCCTCTCTGCTGATGTTGAGTGTTTGATGGTCCCTTGGTGCCCTGAAACATGTTTTTGACCTGGATGCTGTTAGTTTTTTACACTTGGCTGCCTTTTTAAAGACAGGAAGATCTAATGTCTATTGATGAGGTTGCCAAGAGGAATAAGACCCACTAGACGATGGTAAGGACCTGGCATATCGTGGAACCTGTGGAGAGTGGAGTTTCACAGCTGATGGGACTGTCACCCGCTTCCCTCTCTCCCCTTGATGGTGTAACTAAGGGGGGCAGGACTATGTGTGTTTTCTCCATCCATGTGACTGTACTACCATTCTGACAACAAGCCAGGGACTGGAAGGTGATAAGCACAAGGGTTGTGTCTGCATCAGAATCAACCACAACATGAGTCCAACACAATGTGTCTTTGTGGGCTCTGACCTTGATCAGATAAGTAGGAAGGGAGACTCGGAATCTGCATCTTATAAGAGAGACCAAAGCTGGGAATCTACGAGATAAGAACACAACGTGTAAGTTGTGGAACTTCTGAACTTGAGCCTGAGATGTGAAATCTTGAAGTGGGCTGGTGCTAACTTCCTCGTTGCACAGCCTGTACCCTACAGACCTCCAATGGCCAACACTACCACCGCCACCCCTCCCAGATGTATGTACTAATACCATTCACCTTACTAACTGAACCAATCGCTTTCTCTGCTCTCATGGTGGTGGTACTTAAGATTGTATGCAGCGAACTAGCACTCTTCCACTGAGCTGCACCCCCTGCCCTGACCCTGTCATTTTCAATACCTTGGATATTTCAAGATCCCTCTCCCCCGGTCCCATGTTAGTTCCTTGTATTATGTAGCTAGTGGATTCCCATCTGTAGAGCATCCTGGGTAAACTAACATAGCAGAAGTCTTTTCGAAGGCACACCAGAGTGGTCAGATGTCAAGGTGGAAGATGAGGGCTCTGGTCAGTGTTAGGATATCCTATCCCAACACAGAGAGTTTTACCACACACGAACAATGCAAGCTGAGGTCAAACCTCCTGAGAAGGAGGCTTCAAGAAGCTGGAAGTCCAGTGATGGCAGCATAGCCTACTAGTGATCACTGTGTGGGAAGACAGAGGAAGGAGCTGGTGAAAGAGGCCACAGCCTCTGACAGGTGCACAGCAACCACGAAGATGGCTGCCTTGGGTCACCAGGCTCTGAGGCCTGAATGGACAGAGCGGCCTATTTACTTCCGATACATGACCCCTAATGACGTGGGATCTGCAGGTATAAAATATAAAATAAAAATTATATTTATCTGTATAAAACTCAAAGGGAATACAGTTTTACGTCTAATCTCTCAGCACCACGCAGCAAGCACCAACAAAAGTCCAAAGGTAAAGGAGTTGCCAGGATCACTCAGGGCCGGAAATCAAGTCTCGAGAGAGCCGTAGCCGATCACGTGACCCCCGTTCCTGCTTCCTGCTGGTGGGGCGGGCTGGCGGCGTCGCCCGGGGCAACAGCAATGGCGGCCACGGCGGCCGAGCGGCTCTTCTCACTGGAGCTGCTCGTGGACTGGGTGCGGCTGGACTCGCCATGCTTCGCGAGCCCCGCTGTGGCGTTTCGCCTGCTGGACTTCCCGCCGCTGCTCGTCCTCCCGCCGGCCGCTCCTGACCCGGAGTCCCAGCGCGGCGCCATCACCTTCGGACGCGGCAAAGCCTGCTTACTGCGCCTGCGCCCCGCCGCCCTCCGTCGCCCGCGCCTGCGCGCAGCCCTGCTGCAGCTACCGGCGGTCCCGACGCCTGCCCCACTCCTGTTGGGAGCTTGCGACATCCTGCTGGTCCCCTCGGTGGGTCAGCGAGATATATTCACCCTGCGCGGCCCGGAGGCCGAGCGCGTTGGGGAATTGGCGCTCTTCTACCGCTTGACCGATCTGGGACGCTTCCCCCCGGGGGCTCCACAACTGCGAAGCCCCCTGAGCCCTGCGTGTATCACGGGTTCCGAGGCCCTGGAGGTGTCAGAGCCACGAACCAAGGAGACCTCGAAGCCATGCACCAAAGACACCTCTGCCAGATGTCTACAGTGTGTCTCAAATGCACGCTTCTTGGAGGCCCCAGAGCCATGTGCCAAGGATACCGACAACTGGTCTGCAGGGGACTCAGACGCCTCAGCTGTCCAGAAGTCCTGGGAAGAAGCAATCTTACACAGTAAAGCTAGCTCTGGGGACATGGCTTCTGCCCCTTGTTCCTCTGCTCCCAGTGGGAGGACTGTCAGTCCTGTCAGTCTGGAGGTCACAGAACTGGACTTTGAAACCAACACATTTTGCCCTCCTCCTCTGTATTACACTCACCTGACTCAGGAAAAGGCTCCTTCTGCCAGGGTCGAAATCACAATTGAGCCTCAGAGAAACGAACCTGAGGATCTAGAAGACGCTTTTCCCGAAACAAAACCTGTAAGTCCTACCATAAGGCCAGTGAAACATACGAGAGCTGCAATTCAGGAGAGCCCTCCAGTGCTTCTAAATCTTCCACAGACGCAGGGTTCAGGAGAAGCTAACGAAGCTCCGTGCCCTCCTCAGACTGAACAAAGTACAGTCGATGCAATAAGACAGCTGCCGCTGTTGAATGCTTTGTTGATGGAACTGTCCTTGCTGTGCAACCAGCCCGTGGCAAATCCCTCCCAGGTTCATCCCCATTTAGCCTGGTTGTACAGAGGCGAACACAAGGGACCAGACCCTTCCACCAAGTCCACATCTCGGTCAGAATCAAAGAGCAACAAGCTTTCTGCGCAAGAAAGTGAAAAGTTGGTGAGTCCTCAGTCTACAAAGAACCCTAAAGGCAAACACTCAAAGATCAGTGGTAGCCCCCCACCGAAGGTGACAAAGGGGAGGCTGCTTTATGGCTTAACAAATACACTAAGACTGCGTTTACAGCAGACAAACCCCGGCATGCTGGTTGTACACGAAAAGAGAGAACAGTACAGGAGGTCACAGATACGAGGTGTGGGGCCAAAGTTCCGAATCCCGTCCTGGAAAGGGAAGGTGTCAAGCCTGGCAGCAGAAAGCCAGATGCCACCACAGCTGCCTGGTGGCACGTTAACGGACTCTAATGGGAAAGTATCAAGCTGGGCAGTACAAAGCCAGCTGCCACCACAGCTGCCCAGGGATAGATCTTTAGACTCGTACGGGTCCTTTGCCGAAGGCAGTGACACTTCAATGCTAATCAGCTCAGGCTTTGACGAGTCGAGTAGAACTAGAGAAGCAAAGCAAAGCCATGCTATGAAAAAAGAAACGGTTGGCCAGAGTGAAAACAAAACTGTCACTTCGCTGAGAGCACCTGTGAGCCCCGCAGGCTCTGTCATCCCAGAAAGATCTCGATCAAATATTTTCAGAGGAAAATGGAAAAAGCAAGTCCAAAGCCCAGGACTTTCCCGACAGGATCCTGCTGTTGACAAAGCTGTAGGTGAGGGGATAGATGGTAAGCAAGTCAAAGCTGCAAGTGCTGCGGATACTAATGAAAATAGACCACCCAGTAGAAAAAGTTCCTGCGAGAGCACCTCAGAGCTACAGTGCTGGGATGGGTCCACCAGCCCTTGCTATTCTGAAGACTTCTGCACAACTGAGAATAATAGCAGAAGTCTGCCAGCTCCTGACAGCAGCACAGGGGCAGAATATGCTCAAAAGGGTTCATGGGCGAGCAAGTCAAGTGAGGCAAGGCTGTCCACAAGGAAAAACAGCAGTGAGTCGAGTTCTGTGTTCACCCCTCCCTTTTCTGCTGGCTCACCAGTGTGTTCTCAAAAAAGATCTCGTGTACTGAAGACTCACGATAGTCTGGAGGAAGCATCCAGTCTCTCCACCAGTGATTTTTCATCACAGTGGACAAATGAAAAGGAAAACCAGGCAGATCCAGGTAGTTCAAAGATCAGGAGGAGACGGGACCGCTCCACTAAACTTAAAGTAGGAACTGGTCACAAGTCATCTGAGAAAAGCCACTCACCAAGGACATCTCAAATTAGTTCTTATGAACCATCAAATTTGTCTGAGCTAGAACTCAAGGCCATAGATGACATAGATAGTGCATCAACTGACTTCCAAGAAGAGGAAGATGGCCTTGGTTCACTTCGCATCTCCAGACAGTGCAGAGACATCTGCGAGTTAGTAATAAATAAACTTCCAGGATACACAGTGTGAAAGTATGCTACTTTCGAAAACTAGTTCTATAGCTGCTGGGTGCTGATACTGAAGAGTTGTAATAACTCACACATAACCTTAGTATGTATGTGGTAGTTCTTAAGAAATGTAAATAGGGGGTTGGGGATTTAGCTCAGTGGTAGTCCTCAGTGGGTTCGGTCCCCAGCTCCGAAAAAAAGAAAAGAAAAAAAATGTAAATAGTTTGTGCTTGATGTTTAGTGCCTTACCCTTCAAGCTGATCATACTCTGAAGTCACTGTTAGGCCTAGGAGTGATTCCTTTGTAAAATGCTTAAGATTAAAGGTATGTCCGTACATTCTCCCATCATATCTGTCCTGAAGTAAAGGTCATTCTAAAGTTAGCGTTTCACGCACCATTGTAAAAAGAAGGGCTTGATAATAAGCTCAGCACCAATTCCTAATGGGAATAAATGTTGTAACAGATGGATGTGTTAGAGCTTGAGATGCAGAAGTGTATTTGTGATCTACCCCTGCTGCTAAGAGCTTTTGGGTTACTTTCATAACAACCTGTTCTTTTATTATTTACTCTCCCTTTTACTTGTTGAACATTATTTGAGCTTATGCTTTTCAATAAGAGTCTGCCCTGTTTTACACACCAATATTACCTTAGCTTTCATGAAGTTGTTGAATAAATGCCTTAGCATTTAAAATGCCTACCATAGGCTGTAGTGCTAACACCAACAAGAAGCATGGAAACCCCCAATGGAGACACCTTGGGGTAATGCTTTACTTCAGCTGCGTATAAACACCCTTCAAGTGTTCTCAGGCATTTAGAGAGAACAAAGTGAGGCTTTATCCCATATAGTTCCCCAAATAGGAGTTTGATTTATTTTTAAATACTTCTGTGTATTTAATAAACGCTTGTGTTTTCAGGTTTGTTCAGTGTTTATTTTTAATGTGGGAGAGCTTGTTTTATATGCCCTAGTCATCAGTTCTGTATGTCTTCCGTTGACTTTAGACTTCAGTCTGTGTTCTGATATCTGTAGGCACTTTGATGTTCGTGCTAGTCTGGTATAAAGGACATGTGTCACACAAGAGAAGTTCCAGATTGTAGAGAGACTCAAACTCCAAGGGCATAGTCAAGCTATGGGAGACAGGCACAGTACGGCAATGGATTATGTGTGAATCCCAGTAAGTAGCCGTGGCTTTTGAGTATTGTAAAATACTAGAAATAGCTATTCAGTTATAGAAATTAAATCTGGAAATGCAAAGGAACTTTTTAAGGCTACATACTGATTTTTCTTTGTCCAAATATATAAAACAAGTGTTGTGTTTTGATTTTGTAAGACATAGCTTGGTACTCAAACATGAACTGTGTAAATTGTTTAATGACCTTTTGTGTGTGTGTGTGTGTGTGTGTGTGTGTGTAAGAGATGTAAAATATAAATATTGGAAGAATCATAAGCAGTGAGAGAAATATTCCCCATAAATTAGTGTATTTGAACACTTGGTCCTTGGTTTGTAGCATTGTTGGGGAAGGTTATATAACCTTTTGGAGGTAGAGCCTTGCGGGTAGGAAGTACATGGGCTGGAGGCTTTGAGGATTTATAGTTGTGTCCCATATGTCTATCCATCTGTCTTCCTCTGTGTGGATAAAGCATGTGACAGACTACCTTCCTGCTCCCACGACCATGCTTTCCTGCTTCCTCCCATGCCTTTCCACCATGAAAACTCTCCCCTTAGATTGTTTTGGTCATAATACTCTATCGTAGGAGCAAAAAGTAACTTAATACAGTCAGCATTCTTTAGCATCAACGCTTATTATTTGAGATTGAAGTCCTCTGATGAGAATAGGTGAGGGGAATGACTTCCCAGGTGCAAGGGCACAGGAGCTGAGCCATTACCAAGTCGGGTAGGGCCAGATCTGCTTTCTTTGAGCTACTCCCAGGAGGCCCTCTAAAACTGTGGCTCCCAGCTGGATTCTAAGAAAGGTGGTGGGTGTTACCACATATTTAACCTCACCTTTTGCCGCCTGTCCTCCAACTTAGCCATGTGTGTTAATTCTTATACCTTTGGCCTTAGTTATTAACTACTTTCATAGTTGGTTCTAGTTATGAAGCCTGATTGACCTTACATGATTAAAACTACTGAAATGTCAAATCCAGTTTTAGAGTCACAAATAAGAAGGCTCTGTCATTTCACAGTAGAGCAGAACATCTTTTCAAATGGATGTCAGGACAATGACAGGTGAATGTGACTGGGTCTAAACATTGCTAAACATGGCACCCAGAGCTTTGGACATGCCAGGCAAGGGCTCTATCATTGAGCTGCACACTCAGCCCTTGGGACAAGGATTGAGAAGGAATGTGAGTGACAATGTTAGTCCTGGCTCTGTCTGTAACTCAGGAGGCAGCTGACAGTGTTAAGTCTTAGACTGTTGTTCCAGAAAAATTCGCAGAGGTCTGGACAAGGCACACCACCTGTCTCCCTCCCCCTAGTTTTCATACCTGTTTGTGGTGTCTTCTTCAAGCAGGAAGAAGATGTGTCATGAACTTCTCTCTTACACCGTCACTCTGTATTGAGAGCCACACCTTTACATCTTGTATTTTGTCTTCATGCACAAGAGTGAATTGTTACAGAACTAGACCTAGGGACTAGACTTTTTGTTTACAACAAACATGCAGGTCAAGACTGGAAATTTAAAATGACTTCTTAATCATGACATTTTTATTGGCGAGGTGAAGAAATGTCGAAACAAAGTAAACTGTCCTTGGCTCCAAAGAGTGGTCATTCAGGCTGTTTATGTTTTCATTTGCATCAAAATGCAAAGAGCAGAGCAGAAAGGTGGTCTACGAGCCAGGACTTGCAGGGTGTTTCTCGTTTTAACCCAAAACAATTCAATGAGGAGTTACTTGGTTAAGGACCAACCAACACATTCTCTCCGCCTGACTTTCTCCCAGATCTGCCTGTGCCAAGCACAAACACTTTGGGAGGAGTGTCTTTGGGCTACAGTGCCAAACCTTAAGAACATCTCCTTGTTCTTTAAGCACTACTTAAATATACAGATTCATTATAGAAAAAAAGAAACAGAAAGCTCAGATGAGAGTTTTGCTGTCACAATGGAGAGTAAAGGTTGTAGTCCTTCCTCAAATCCAATGGAATTTAGCCGGAGAGGTATGACATTAAGAACTAACCGAGGCCCAGAGAATTAAGGAATTTCCCTTCATTGCCCTTTGCCCTTCACATACGCCTCAGTAAATACAACTTTTAAGAAGGGAGAGAATGGGCATAGAAAAGACAGCTTAGGAGCACCTAGAAGGCACGGAGCAGATAGGATCAAGCTGGTGAGAACAGATTCGAAGTCCTCTTGATCAGACAAAGGTGACACTGGTGAAATAAGAAGCAGTGCTTTCTAACAGACCCAGAGAGATATCAGGTCCCATCAGCAGGGGTAGGGATCAGGGTTAGGACACAGAACAAGTTGGAGGCAGATGCCAAACATGGAGTACAACAGTGAAAAGCTGGACCTGGGCAATTGTTAACCTGCTAGAAAAGATGTAGAGATGTCGGGGGGTGGGGGTCATTCCCATACGCTTTTGATATCAAAGTGAGTATCAGAGGTGTATTTGGGTTTTTTGGGTAGCTGCCAGGTGTGGTGGCAGTTCAAAGTGGCCTGGTCTTCAGGGATAGCTGAATCCTGGTATACGGCTGGAGGAGGGAGGGCTGGTTTTAGTAAGAGCATCTCAGTCCCTCAGGAGGAGGAAGCCACAGTTGCTAGTTTTCGCACACGCTGCTCAATCACTTGTAAACACTGGTACTCGGAACAGAGCGGAGGTTTGCCACTCCCCCCAGCCCTCACCTGGAGGACTTCTGCCAGTTCCTATGGGTCTGAATAAAATGGCCATTTCATACTACTGACAAATCTGGCATCTAAAGCATACTAAGGGTGACTCATGGCAGCTCCTTGTTGGTTGAACAAGCATGATGTTCGTGGGGCATTTCAGTTCCAAATATGAGTTCATAAATAGCACAAACATGCATTAACCATCCGTGTTCATCATTTTGGGTATGGTAGTTTCCAAACTTTGGAGGTATTTTTATATGTATAGGTGTGCACCCTATATGTGGTTATGTGCACATGAGCACAGGTGCCTACGGGGGCCAGGACAAGGCATAGGATCCCATGCAGTTGGAATGGCAGGCAGTTGTGAGCTGTGGGTGCCAGGAACACAATGTGGGTCCTCTTCCAGAGGACTGGTTCTCTTAACCACTCAGCCACCTCTCCAGCTCCAGAATTTTTTTATTGAAAATGATGGCTCCCAGCCATCTCTGAATGTAGTTTCGTCCTAGTGTCACACTCTATGGTGACGCTACAACTGTAGCATGTTTATGGTCTTGCAGGTTCACAGGGGCATGAATCAGTATCCGTGTTGACTCACTTCACTCTTTGGGGGGCAGGAATATGAGGACCGCCCTTCTGCTGTAGCTCCGGGAGTTTACTCCTATTAGCCAGAACCCCAGCATCAGAGTAGACCCTAAATTCCTCAACGGCACATGATTCTGCCATGATTTATTGACCTTCAGATGCCAGCTTGTGTCACCTGCTACCAGTTGCCTTGGTGAAAACTTCTGTGGTCCCTACTGCCGTGACACTGTCGCAGTAAAAGATCGGTTACCTCTGAGGTCATAATTCCCACGAAAGTCACAAAGACAGACGTGGCATGGGATTTTATGCATTTACAGTCACAGACCTTTCTCTTCAGTGCTCTCTGCTTTTGCTTCAACGGTTACATGGAGGGGTGATTGTCCCCTTGACATCAGGACAAAGAACTTTTGAACCTTGCTCATGTGCTCCAAGTGTGTTCACAGGAGTGGGTGAAGACACTGAAGCTACATCTGCTGGGATTTCACAATCAGGCTGTTGTGAAGTGGTCCACTGCTTGCTGCTTAGTTGAGAGCTGCTGGGTCATCCAGAGGTTCAGGAGGATGCAGAAGTGATCCTGCATAGGAGTTACCTTGGTCTCTGAAGGACTGAACAGAGACCAACACTTGAGTCCCCACAGACATCACCTACTCACTGAATATACTCAGAATGTTGCATAATCTGAATTTCCCAGAGGGGCGTGTTTTCTGGGATGTTACCTCGCAGACAACCGTGCTGATATATGGTGCCTCAGAAGACATTGGGACACTTTGATCCCCATGCTTCGCACAGCACGGCCGTAGACTTCCTTTAACATAGCAGACCTCGAGGAAGAGCTAGGCAGTCTACACTGAGAACACTCATACCTGGATTTAAGCTTCTGTATTCTCCTTGTAGAAGAATGTGTGCCTTTTCATTGTGCGCATTTTAAGCAACAACGGTGTAAAGGAAAGTTCCCAGAGCACAGGCTCATGGGCCCTGTGAGCCCATCCACTCACGTTAGTTATGTGGTGTTTCGGATGTTGGGGAGAATACCACAACAAATTCCTATACATACATCACCAGGTTTGACCCGGGGTTGACTCTGGTGTGAGTGCTTGCCTCCACCTTCCTTCCTCTCACAAAACAGACACAAACAAGGGCCCTTTTCTTGTCCCCTTTCCCTCCTTTATAGTATGTGGCCATTACTCTGGGGTTATGCCTTCTCCCTACTCTCCTGGAGATGAGTAAGGCATTTCTGGATTCCCTGACTATAGGCAATACTTTAGTTCCTGCTCTCTCGTGAACATGTACATGACTTTCCTGTGGTCTCAAACAATAGGAATAGCCTGGGATATAAAATCTTATACAGCAGAATCTTAAAATCTATAAAGTCTTAAACTATGCCATCTTCCACAGTGCCAGATGCTCTTCCCTGTGTGAGCTCCTGTTCCCTCATATCCCAGCCCCAAAGATCCGTGATATTTAGTAAGTGAAGGACTCCATGTTGTGTGGACTTTTCCTGTCAGATGACAAATACTTGTTCACTCCAGATCAGGCACCAATGGCAGACCAAAACAAGGGAAGAAAGATTCCCCCAAGTCCAGCTTGGTGAACCATTGAGTTTGGTTGAGGTTACTTACAGTGTTGTGAGAATGGCTTCAACTCCCTGACCCTTCCTCTTTGGCTTTTACTTTCATGTCATAACCATGAACTGTCAGGGGTCTGTGTTTGCCAGCCAGCAAGCAAGCAATTTTGCATGACACACCCACTGTGGTCTTCTAACCAAGGTCAACCCTAACTCTGTCCACCTGGAGACAGTGTCAGAGTGACAGCATTTTGTAAGTCAGAGTTCCCATGACCTGTCTCCTTTTTCAGATCAACTGAGTTGCTTGGGCAGTACCTAATCCTGGGATAGGCTTGGGCCACCAGGCACCAGCTTGTATAGAAATAAATAGAATCCCTTTGGAGAGTGCAAGAATTTGGGAGAATTATAGGACAGGAACCTGGGCAAAGGCCGAGTGTTCATCTCATGATATCATATTCCCTCCTGGGAAGATCTGGGGATGCCTAGCAACTCGAAGGTCACACCTTACGAGGGACTCCCATGCCTTTCTTATTCCCTGTGAATTCAGGAGGACGTCAACCTGTCAATACTCATATTACAGGGTGTTTACGGGTTACTTTGCTAATCACAGTGACAAGTTTTATGACACTGGATATCCATGAGCATGCGGTACCTTCCTGTGTCTCTTCAGTCCCTTTAAGCACATCTGGTCATGCCTTCCAAGTTGCTCTTTAGGTTTCATGTCCATCCTTTAGGTTACAATCAGGAAAATCAAGATCCTCCTCCTCCTCCTCCTCCTCCTCCTCCCGCCCCCCTCCCACCCCTTTGTTTTTGTTTGGCTTGGTTTGGTTGTTTGTTTTGTTATATGGCTCAGGCAGTCCTGGAATGCACTATCTAGACAAGGCTGGCCTTGAACTCACAGAGATCCACCTACTTCACCTCACACATGCTGGATAAAGGTGTGCACCACCACACCTGGTGGCAACTAATGATTTTTCATTGTTGTTTTTCTTCTTTTGGCTTTACTTTTGAAACTTTGTTGCTGTGCCTGCCGCCGCCGCCGCCGCCGCCGTTGTTGTTGTTGTTGTTGTTAAGAAATACTAAGCGTATGTGGTATGTGTGAGTGCCGTTGCCCAAAGGGGCCCAAATAGTATATGAAGGAGCTCAATCGAAGCTGGAGTCTCAGGTAGTCCCGAGCTGCAGATCATGGATTCTGGGGACCTGTCAATAAAAACACTTTTAGCCAATGAGCTGAGACAAGACATAGGAGGCGGGAATTCCACCAGATAGAGAGAGGAATTCTGGGAAATAGTCAGGTACCGGAGATTTGCCCCGGGAACTCTGAGGGACGGAAGCTTAGAACTGAGACCATAACCAGCAGCATGCTTAGACTAGAATAAACTGGATTATCAAGGTAGGAGCTAGTCAGGGAACAAAGCCAAGTTTATTAATCTAGGCATTTATTCAAATAAAAGGCTGCTCAGAGTCATTATTTCTGGGAACAAAATGGTCAGGAGGAAAAGCCTACAGTTACCCTTTGCAAGAGCGTAGCCTCAACCACTGAGCCGTCTCTTCATCCCTCGCTACTATTTTTTTTTTTCCGGAGCTGGGTACCGATTGCGCTTCCTAGGCAAGCGCTCTACCACTGAGCTAAATCCCCAACCCCCCTGGCTACTATTTTAATGGACTCTTTTAGCATATATTTTTAAATTCTTTCATTGACATTTGTTGGCTTTCTACAGCGATTTCAAGTCGAATAACCTTCCCAGACACTTCGGCTCATAGGGCCTGCGGTAGAGTCTCTCCGATTTTCTTCTGTGGGCAATCACATCATCTGAAGTATATCAATTGTGAACCTCTGTGCCTCATTTTACATAGGACAGGGGATAGGAAAGGGCACAGTGGATTAGCCAGCATGGTTATTTGACCAGTGTTTTTCAGGCGCCAAACCAAGTACAGAGATCAGCACAGAGATCTCCGTCGGGCTCGTGGCCTCTTAGTAAGCAGTGTGTACCAAGAATGGAGGGAACGGTGGGGTGGCTCAGTGGTAGAGGTGCCTGCCGCCAAGCCTGATGACTTGAGTTTGATGCAGGACAACTGCCTTCAGCAGTTCTGTGTTCCACCTTCCTGGGGTAGATGAGGTCAGTCGTTACTGTCCGCAGGCCAGGACTCTCCGATTGTGTACAGTGTCACTGTAGGCGTTCCCTAGATGTACCTCACAGCAAGGACGCCCCACTGAATGTTTAGACTGTTACTGAAGATCTGTCTTAACCACGAGTCCATGCGAGATCCATCAGGCTCCTTTCCGTTTATCCTGACCTAACCATGTACCCTTTCTTCTTTAGTCTGGTAGGAGTGTGGAAGACTTCTGATGGTACCATGTTCCCGCCTGCATCCTGACTCATCTACCACACACGGGGCCGTGGTTTATGTGCTAGTGTTTCCTCTGTAGTTGTCCTGTTTTGTGCTGGCCATGGTGTAGAACTTTCTTGTTTGCACACATGCACATGCATCTATGCGTGTGTGTTCCTGCATGCCTGCATGTTCTCTCTCTCTCTCTCTGTGTGTGTGTGTGTGTGTGTGTGTGTGTGTGTGTGTGTGGTGTGGTGTGTCTGTGCGCGTGCGTGCGCATGTTTTGCTTGGTTCTGGGGATCCAAACTCAGGTCCTGCACTGAGTCCCTGCACTGAGCCCTTTCATTGGTTGTCTTTGCAGCCCTCCTCCCTGTTTCTGTTTGTTCAACTGTCCCCACGCATATCCACTAAGAGCTGGGAACGTTTTTTGGTGACCGTGATGCTTTATAGATGTAGAAATTTTTGTTTTGAGTGTTTGTAGGTCTAGTTTTATGTGGCTGGAGATGCCAAGTGAATTTCTATTTCCCAACATTTTAAAGCTGAGTGTCTTTCGCTTTATGACTGTGTAAGCTTAAAGCTTCATAATAAAAATTTTAAAGCAAAAAAGGTTTTTGCTTTAGCCATGTTCTACTCCAGGAGATCCACCTCTGCATCTGTCTTCCCCACCACCACAGCCATGTTCACGGACCCGCTCACCCTCCTTCCTCCTGCCCCCTCTAACTGCTGGACTTGCAGTCTGCTGGCTTTTCTCCTCCTCTGCACCCTCAAAACCTGCTCCTTCCAGCCCTCTGTCCAGCTCCGGGGCCAGCTCTCTCCCTGGTTCTTGCAGGTGGGTCTAGCCTGTCCCAGTCACCTTGCTTCTCTGACAACAGCAGAGGAGGCAGCCTGACCTTCCCAAAATGCAAGTTTGTTTCCCCACTGTTCCAAGACTAATGGATACAAAACATGATTCCCACCCCACCAAGCAGCTCCTCTGCCGGCTTTCGGCAGGAACGTTCTCCCTTTGTGCCTCAGCGGTCATTCTCTCCCTTGTTCCACCCCACTTTGTGCCTGGGTGCTTCCTTTAGGACACACAATTGAACTCAATAAATGCTCACTTAATGCATGAGTACATAAATAGTCACAGAAACAAATGGAGCGTTCTTAAAAAGGTCACAGCAAGAGGCAACAAAAGGGAGGAGACAACTGTAGGATGGGGACACACACACACCCCACACACATACACACACTCACATATACACACTACACACATGCCACACATACACACACAACACACACATATACACACGCTCACATGTGCATGCCACAATAAATACACAACATACACACACCCCACACATACACACACTCGCATATACACACTACACACACACCACACATACACACATACTCACATGCACATGCCACAATAAATACACAACATACACACACACCCCACACATACACACACTCACATATACACACTACACACATACCACACATACACACATACTCGCATGCACATGCCACAATAAATACACAACATACACACACACCCCACACATACACAAACACTCGCATATACACACTACACACACACTTGCATGCACACACCACACATAAATACACACCATACACACACCATACATGCACACAACACATGTACATACACACACGTACACACACACATACACATACACTTGCATGCACATACCACAATAAATATACTATACACATACCACACACACACACACACACACACACAGGAACACACACATCTCACCCCCTGCCCCTTCCTCAAGGGAACGGCCAACATTTGCTGAGGATTCAGAAAACCACTTTGCTACAGAGAAAATTTCAATTACACGATGGGGATTAAAGTTTCAGCGCTTGGGAATAATTACAAAGATGGTTTCCATTATATAGGTTCAAGAAGAAAAGGGAAGGGAAAAACAAAGACAGGCATGAAAACCCAACGGAAAAGCCTTTCAAATGCTAATCAAATTATTACCTTTATTTCCATCCCAGGAAAAGTATTTCCAAGCCTCAGACCCAAAGTCTAAGTCCCAAAGACCAACGGAGCTGAGCGATGCGGTTAAAAATCAGGAATCCTGGGGCTGGAGAGATGGCTCGGCAGCTAAGAGCACTGGCTGCTTTTGCAGAGAAGTGGGGCTTGATTTCCAGCACCCATTCGAGGTGCTTCATAACCACCTGCAACTCTGTGCCCAGGGACTTTGACCCCATTCTCTCTGGCCTCCTTGGATGTTTGTGTTGTGCTCGCACGTGCATAAATAAAAAAAAAAAAACAATTTTTAAACTACAAGAATTCCAAAAGCGTGGGTTGAGGAGCAATTGCAGAGAGATCCTGCTTTCGGGCCTTTGTTGCAGGGGAAGCTGCTAGTCACACTGAAGTTCCCACCCAGGGGGGCGTCTGTGGTTAGCAGGCAGCGTGTGTTCTTCGTCTCGCAATCCTTCAGTCGCTGTGGTTTCTTACTGCTCATCCGGGAGGACCATAGCCAACGATGTCTTCTAACCCCCTTTAGCATCTGTGATGGTTTTCATTTCGTCTTCCCTTTACGGACTTCTGAAAGGTGAGCCATCATTGTGTCCCGTCGCCCAGGGTTCTTTTGCTTTTCCTCAGATGAGAGAGATCCTGGTGATTCTCCTCTGGGGGAAGCCCTTAACCCCCTCCTTTTGAGCATCATGATTCTGTGAGCGTCATCCTTTCCCTCACTTAACAACCGTGTGTTTTCGGGATAACAGTGGATGGACGGCATGTGATTCCCCTTCGGGAAGTATTTTAAGCCTCTCTCCATCTCAGTGGGTTTAAGTGATGAAGGACGATGGAATTCACCTGAAAACCCTCGAAGGAGGGAGTTCTCTGGAGATGGGGCCAACAACAAGAGGGAAATGGGAAAATTGGGTCCTGGTCAGGGTTAAGTCTAGGTTTTGGATCTGAAAAGATGCTAACTCTTGAGCTCTTACGTTATAGAAGAAAACCTATGCTTTAGTTTCATTTCTATTTCTGTGATAAAATACCTCAACTTTAAGAGAAAGAAGTGTAGAATTCCGGGTTGTATACAGTCCATCTCTGTGGGGAAGTCAGAATGGGAACTTGAAGCAGCTGGTGGCATATCACACAGCCAAGAACAGCGAGAGAGTGAATGCAAGTGTGCCCATTAGTGCTCAATCCACTCTCCACTCACACAGTCCAGGATCTTCTGCCCCTGGACTGGTGCTGCCCACAGAGGCCTGCATCATCTTATCTCAATGAACATAATCAAGGTAATAACTACAGATGTGCACAGGGCCAACCTGATCTAGATAAACCCTCACCGAGGCTCTCTTCCCAGGTGAGTGTACATGGTGTAAGGTCAACAAGTAAAACCAGCCATTTTGTAGCTTAATGGTGATTCGAGCCTTTCTTGAGAGTGCTCCAGAGGTAGAGGAAGGCAGATGTCTATGAGTTTGAGGCCAACACGGTCTACATAGCGAGTTTCAGGTTAGCCAGAATTGCATATTGAGTCCTTGTCTCATAAGACAACAACAGGACAGAATTAGCCATCACGACCCACTTTAAAACAAACTGCCAAGTGTAGGCTCTGGGCAGCTGGTCATTGGTAAAGGGCCTACTGTCCAATATGAATACCTGAGTTTAATGTCCAGTACCAACTCATGTGAGAAGCTGGGCAGGACGATGGGCACCTGTGATCCCAATGATGGGGAGGCAGAAACAGGAGAATCAAGGGCCTTATGGCCAGTGAGCCTAGTCCACTCAATGACCTCCAGGTTAAGTAAGAGACCCTGTCTCAAACAGTAAGGTGGAAAACAATAGAGGAAGACACCCAGTGCCAACTTCTGGCCTTCACACCCACAGGTCATACATGCACACACACTACGCACACACACATATGCACACACACAAACATAAACATACACATGCATACACACATACACAAACAAACATACACATGCACACACAAATGAACATGAGCATGCACATACCACATGCACACACACACATGTATGCACACAAACATAAACATACACATGCATACCCACAGGCACACACATGAATACATATACACATATGCATACACATGAACACACCTATACACACACTACCCTCACACACACATACACACACAAATACATACATACATGCACACATACAGATACATATATATACATGCACACAAATACATACATATGTGCATATGTGCGCACATATGTCTACACATGCACACATGCATGCATGTGCACAAGCACACACACATGAACACACACACACAATTAGAAATAAAAATGACTTGTCTTGGACTTCAGCTCATGTACATGGTGGACCCTTGATTGACGCTTGACGTTCCTATTTTACCTGTAACCTCTTACAAAGGTCTGAAGGGTTCTCTTGGTTTGAATGGATCATGATGAATGCACTTTAACTCTGTTCAGTCCAACATCTGTGTGAAGAATAAAAGCATGCTTCTTATTTCCATGTCATGGGCAACCTGTCCCTCCCCTCTGACTCCGTGAAGAACAAAGGGTGAGATTCCCAAAACTTGTGCTGACTTAAAGTTACAACACAGCTGTCTACTCAGAAAGAACTTTGGTCAACTGCATTTGCAATCAAATGGGTCAGTTTAGTTTAAAAGACTCTAAGACTCCCTGGTAAAACAGGGTAAGAGAGGTGGCCCAGCAGTTACAGGCAGGGACTGCTCCTGCAGAGCCCCTGGGTGAATTCCCAGCACCCACACCAACAGTCTCACAACTGTCCACAACTCCAGTTCTAAGGGATCCAACACCCACAGGCCTCTGTGGATGTTTGCATGCATATGATATATATAAACTCAGGTAGGCACATGCATATCTGCATGAATAAATGAATAAATGAATGGGTGATGAAATAAATAAAGGCTGTAAAAAAAAAATCCCGTAACTTCTCAGAATTTCAACTCAATGGTTCTGATACATCAATGGAATCTGAGAATAGCCTATATGTAATCCCATCCCCAAAGGCAGAAGCTGACATATGGAATACATATATTGTCTTCACGGTCTCTACATGGAGATCTGTGTTTCCTATTTAAGGAGAGTATGAATATAGAAAAATTTCCAAACAAAATGTGTAAATACCATGTTTTGCTTCACCAACCAGTGACCTGTTGTGCCGGCATACCTAAATATATTTTCTTAAGACAAGGTCTCACTGTGTACCCTCTGCTGGCCTGGAACTCACTGTGTAGACCAAGCTGGCCTTGAACTCACAGAGATCCACCTGCCTCTGCCTCTTGAATGCTGGGATTAAAGGAACATACTGTGTTTGGCATTTAAATAGTTTTAAAACAAATCCACCAATTGAGTAACATTCAAACTGATTGCCTGTCAGAATTATAAGTGAACCTAATAAACCACCACATATTTGAATAAATCTTATTTTAGACCCAAGGGTGCTGGGGAGATGGCTCAGATAGGGAGGTGACTACCAGGCGAGTATGGAGAGCTAGGTTATAATCACCAGCGTACTTATAAAAAGCCAAAATAATGGTATGGGCTTGTAATCTCAGTTCTGGGGAGCTGGAGACAGGAGGACTCCTGGGGCTCAGTAACCACCCAGCCTAGAGGAATTGCTGAGCTCCAAGGTCAGCAATTGATGTCATCTCAGGGTGGACACACACAGGAATACACAGACACACACACACACACACACACACACACACACACACGTGCTTGTACAAAACATACATACATACCAATATACTAAGAATAAAGTCCAAGGAAGGTAACAACTGTCACTACAATTTTTGAGCTTGATTACCAGATTGCTTGCCAAAAAGGTCATGGTGTTTCAACATTCCATGAGGGGTAGGCCCTGAGGATGAGTGGCCACATTTATTTTTACATACCTTCTGTGAGGAATGGACCTACTGTGCTGCTGGGGTGAGGAATGGTCCTACTGTGCTGTTTAGGTGAGGATGGTCCTACTGTGCTGCTTGGGTAAAGAATGGTCCTACTGGGCTGCATGGGTGAGAATGGCCCTACTGTGCTGCTTGGGGGAGGAATGGCCCTATTGTGCTGCTGGGATGATGAATGGTCCTACTGTGTTGCTGGGGTGATGAATGGTCCTATTGTGTTGCTTGGGTGAGGAATGGTCCTACTGTGCTGTATGGGTGAGGAATGGTCCTACTGTGCTGCTTCGGTAAGGAATGGTCCTACTGTGCTGCTTGGATGAAGAATGGGCCTATTGTGCTGCTGGCGTGATGAGTGGTCCTACTGTGTTGCTTGGGTGAGGAATGGTCCTACTGTGCTGCTTGGGTGAGGAATGGTCCTACTATGCTGCTGAGGTGAGGAATGGTCCTACTGTGCTGCTGGGTTTCCTTTTTAGTTGCTAATGAATTAGGTGGCACTTTTTCTTACAAGTGAATTATCATTTTTATTATTTTTACTTTATTTTTATTGCTGTAAGAATCTGTCTGTCCTTGGTGGCAATCCTTGAATCCTCTCGAGTTTCCAGGCATCGGCAAGATGCCTCTGCCCTGCTGCCAGGGTCCCTAGAGAGCCTACATCCAAGTTAAGTGGAAGCTGGGCACATGGAGCCAGGAGGGAGCCGGACGCTGTCCCAATCTGATGGACTCCAGCATCGGACACAAGAGCCAAGCCAGTCCTGGTCGGGACAGGGAAGTCCTGAGAGGGCATGAGACTCTGGCCATTAGTTTCAGGACTGGCCTGTCTTCCCACTGGCCTCATTTCATTTGTCAAAGCAAGTCCAGAGGCCAGCTGAGTCTCCAGGGTGTAAGAGAGACTCGGCCTCTGTGCACCAGTCCACAACTCAGAGTGACAGGATGGTGGGCAAGAAGACAGAACAATTGCAGCCCTTTTCCAAACCGCCAAACACACAACTTTCTTCAGATCGATGTATCTCCGATCAATACAAATGCTTTTGGAGCTTTTTGGGAATGAATTTTTAGTTTATAGTTAATTCTGGTCCAAAAAGAAGTAGCTTCTGCCTGGGAACGCAGATTCGAGTAATCCTTAACGACGTGACTCGTTGTGGAAGAGCACTTGAGGTTTCATGGTCACAGAACAGAGGAAAATTATAAATCTCGATGGCGTCACTGGGGACAGGTATGTGGCCCGCCTCAAAGCAGAGCCATCTCTTCTGCAGATTTCAAACTCCCTTACACTGTTCTTAGCTTGAGGATTGGTGATGGTTAGAGGTCGGTGAAGCTTAGCAGGGCATTCTGAGAAGTTAGGTCAGATACGAAGGTCAAGGTAATTGGAAAGCCATTAAAGGGCGTAAGATGGCTGGAGCTAATTTTGTCTCTGGACACAGAAGAGTCAGTCCTTCCACAGTCACATCTCAGATGGTCAAGGTCACACAGCCTAATGGAGATGCAGCTCCTTTAGAGAGCTCTGCACCGGGGACTCTGACTTAACTCCAGACCCACATCCACTCTGGACCCTCAGTGCTGTCTGTGGACTCAGCTTTCTCAAAGCTCTCAGTGCTTGAGCCTCAGGCCCTTTCTGCTGTTTCAGAGGCCGCTTTTGTAACATCCGCTCTGGGTCAGGACCAAATGAATGATCTGGAACTTGGGGTCGGGCTGACCTTCTGTCTTGATTAATGGCTGAACATCTATTTCAAGAAGCTAAATGCATGATGACCTTCCTCGGAGAGCTTTATCTGTATTGGGATTTAAATTACGTATATTTTCTAAGAAGACAGTAAATGTCTCCAAGTTTCATCTTCTAAAAGCTTCTAGGTTTTTTTTTTTAAATTGTAAAAAATAAGTTCCCGAGTTCCAGCCACTTACCTCCCTAGCACCTAATAATGCTCAAGAAATCTAACCCATAATATGCTTGCCCTGAAAGTCTTGGGTGGAAGCCAAGCAAATTAATGTTCTGTCTGGCAGTTGGAAGCAGAGGCAGGTTCTTTCTGTTTGGGAGTTTTGCAAGGGTTCCGATCTCCAGTTTCTTAGCTAATTTCAAATTCCAGACACTGAAGCTTAGAATTCTACCTAGCTTGCTTGGTTTTCCTGGGTCTCAAGTATTTGGCAACTACAAACTTGAGGTTGGTAAGGTAGGCTGCAAAGACAGGACACATCTAGTTTATGAGTAAAAGGAAATTACTTTTTAACCCAATATAAGAACAAATAGAAGGAGGAGGAGGAGGAGGAGGAGGAGGAGGGGGAGGAGGAAGAGGAGGGGAGGGAAGAGGAGAAGGGGGGGGGGGAGGGGGAGGAGGAGGAGGAGGAGGAGGAGGAGGAGGAGCCGAGTAACAGGAATACACAAATTATTCATCACAATGTATCTTGGTCTAAATTCTTGGAAGGAAGGTAAGAGTAATAGATAAACCTCGATGATTTTGCTTTTCGACAGGCCCTGAATTAATCTGTTTTGGTCAGCCCTTTCGTGCTTCTTAATGCCAGCTCTGTACAGGGTTTGGGTTTGAAGTTCAAGGAAGACACTGAAGTGTAGACTTATTAGTCAAGTTATTTATGCTGCAGGCAGAAAGACAGACAGACTGCCCCTAAAGTTACCTATTAAGAGTGGAATCCCAGGGGGTTGGGGATTTAGCTCAGTGGAAGAGCGCTTGCCTAGCAAGCGCAAGGCCCTGGGTTCGGTCCCCAGCTCTGAAAAAAAGAAAAAAGAAAAAAAAAAAAAGAGTGGAATCCCAGGACTAGAGAGATGGCCCATGGCTAAGCACATGTACGGCTCTTGCATAAAAAGGGATACCAGTTCCCAGCCATGTCAGATGGCTCACAACTGCCTACAACCCTGGTTCCAGGGACTCTGATGCCCTTTTCTGCCCAGCGTAGGGTCCACTCACATGTACACACACACACACATACACACACACACACACACACACACACCACAAAAAGAGAGAAGAAATATAATAATAATAGTAATAATAATAATAGTAATAATAATAATAATAATAATAATAAGAAGAAGAAGAAGAAGAAGAAGAAGAAGAAGAAGAAGAAAGTGTAGTCCCCACTGTACGCCACCACTTTGGAGGGATGTACAGCCATAACTCAGACAGTATGCAGTGTTGGTAACTAACACCATTGCTGGAAAGCCAGAGCCATCTTAGCACAGATTGTTCCTGACTCAAGCAAGTTGATCTGTGTCAGGAACAACACATTTCAGAAGGATTCATTATGGTTCCAACATCACACAGAGTTTCAGCTTAGGTATATTTTGCTGCCTCTAGATAGCACATATGCAGACAGAGGCGTTCACCTGAGAAAAGAGCCCATAAAAGTGACTTATAAACAGAACAAAATGCTCAACATCACTGGTAACCCAGGAAAGGAAGAGAAAACATACACACACACACATACATACACACATACATACTTACAAACATACATACAAACACATATATATACACATACACACATATATACACATATGTATACACAAATACATACACATATATACATACATATATACACATATACATATATATATACATATACATACATAAACACATACATACACACACATATACATACATATACAGACATACAGACATACGTACACATACATACTCACACACATACATAATACATACATATAAGCACATGTATATACATATACATACATGCATATATACACACATACATATACACATACACACATATACATACATATACACACATACATAAATACACATATACACACATACATATATACATATACACACATACACATACATGCATACACATATACATACACACATACATATATACACATACACACATACATATACACACATACATGAATACATATATACACACATACATATATACATACATACACATAACATACATACATATGTACATACACATACATACATACATTTCAAGGGCAGATCATGGTGAACCTAAAGCAGTTGACAGATATCAGTATTAACTAGAAGTGAATGACGTCTTCAGAGGCCCACACCCCTGTTAGAGAAGGTTCTCTACATGAGATATGTTTTTTGTACACATTTCTTTTTCCAAGTACATCCACACACACATCAGAATGCTCTGATCCTGTGGGGACTCCTCGATGAAGATGATAAGGTGGCTCAGTGGTTGAAGCGATCCCAGCCTGGTGACCTGAGTTCAGTCCCCGGAACCCATGTGAAGATGGAGAGAACGGACTCCACAGAGTTGTTCTGTGAACACAGCGGTGGGGTAGTCATTACACGAATAAAAACAAAAAGCATCACTTTAGGAGAGACTGATGTGGACCTTCAAAGACCACTGGAGACTCCTACACCCTGGTCGGCGTTGCTCCATGGATGTGCAGAAATGTCACTGTGAAGCCCAATACTTCGTACAATTACTATAGCCAATTAAGTAAAAGCCATCACATACAGAAAGTTGCATGTTAGTGTCAGTGAAATAACACATCAGTGGGAGCACTTCAAACAGCCACGGTAAAGATGTCCTTTTGAAAAGAAGCAATTACATTTCTTAATGATATACAAACCCCTCTTCTTCTCAAGGGTGGCTCTGTCCCTGTGTATAAACCAGTCAGTCTGCAGGACGGCTGTGGTCTCTGATGGTCTTGCTCCCATGATGCTTTCTTCCACCTGTCCTTAGAGCAACCCTGGACCCTGACACCCCACCACTGACACCCAGATAAAACCTTCTGCAGAGGCCAGTGGGCTACAGGGCTTGAGCTGAACCCTTAGGACACACAGAGCATCCCACAGAGTCCCCCGCACTTACACACATCCTCCATGCCTGTCTCTTTCTGGGCTGAGCTCCCTCAGGCCTCTGCTCCTTCATAAGCGTTTGCTTTTGCTAGGAATATTCTTTCTCCTTTCCCTGTCTGAGGTATTTGCACACATCCCATCCACTCACATTTCTGCCCGAGGCATTTGTACACATTCTTCCCGCACATGGTGTGCACATCTGATTTTTTTCCAGGCATTGTGTCCACACTGCCGAGCTCAGAGCTGGTGTTTCCCACCACAGCCCCAGACCCTTCCTGTCCTGGTGATGTTTCAGTGCTAAGCCGTAAAGATCTGTCGATGCACAAGCTCTTCTCTTGTCGGGGCACAACCTGCATGTCCATCCCTCATCTCCTGCTTGGGACCAGGCGGGACCTCAGAAAAAGCTGGTGAAAGGGGGCAGGCAGAGCTGGTGGGCGATGTCAGTAGAGAAAACGCTCCCTGTGACCCTATCTGTTCTATTCCTGCTCCTCCTCATTCCTCTCTCTCCTCCTCTCATTTCTTCCCCCTCTTCCTTTAATGGCACTGTAGGTGGAACCCAGGTCCTTTGAGCGCTAGGCACACTCCTTGCTACTGCATTCTGCCCCAGACCTTTGAAATTCCTAGTGTATAAACTCACAAGGAAAGTGAACAAGGGACAGCTCGCAAAGATCAGTTTGATCCCTTTTCTCTCTTGTTTCTCTCTTAAGGGTTTCATTATGTAGCCCTGGCTAGCCTGGTCTTCGTCGTGTGGATCAGGCTTGCCCTGAGCCTTCAGCGATACCCCTGCCTCAGATCCCAAAGTGTGGAACTTACAGGACAGAGCCACCACAGTCACTCTTTCTTGGACTTTGCCAGCAAGAGAATGATGTCACCCTTCAGGCCGGACCGCAGCTGCCGTCTCTATCATCATGTTTCCAGTAGCGTGCGTCGAACGATAACTACCACAGCTCAGTAATGAACAGGTTCGTGAGTGGCTCCTGAATGAAGGGGAATTTAAATACCCAACATTAAACGGGAAGCTAAAAAGAGAAGATTCCGCCCCAATCCTAAGTATTATTTATGGTGGTGTCAGTGGTAAAAACTGAGAATATGGATTGCAATTAAGAAAGGAAAATTGTTGGAGAAAGAGAGTAAGTCTGTAGACAGCGAGACCCACCAGACTGTGAAATAGGCTTTCAACCTTGTGATGGAAACCCTCCCTGGGACACTCCTCCTGAGGACAGTGGGTGACAAAGGACTTTGTAGAAGGGAGTTCTGCACTGGTGACGGGAGCCTGGGAGCCAGTGGGCTGGGGACCAGCCGTGGGCCAAGGAGGCTGTCCAGAAGGAGGACAGCTGGGGGACTAGGGATGGGGAAGACACAGGGGCACCAAGGGGAGCAGCCACCTAGCTAAGTTGACAGAAGGAACTCGGAGCAGAAGACGGCTGTGACATACAGAGATAGCTGAAGCTGGGGGAGAAAGACCACCAGAGCCAGTTGATGTCTGCGGCAAATGTGCCTAGTGGACAGCTCCCCAGAGGGGATGGATGACCAGGAGGACTTCAGTGTTGATGCGGTGGGGAGAAAGGATAACGTGTGACCCCTGAGCACCAGGGACCATCCCTAACCACCCCTTTCCCCAGTCTCCGGAGTGCTGAAGTGGGGCAAGGAGAATCTCTTTCCCTAAATCAGCCTTGGTGGAGAACGGATATTCAACATTTGCTGGATGAAGGAAAGAAGAATGGATATCACCTACATGGTTATGTTAGCCGGGAGAGGGAAGAGGAAGGAAGGAAGGGTGAGGGGTGGAGAGAGGAAGGGTGGGTAAGGAAGAGAGGAAGAGAGAGGCAAGCAAAAGGGAGGAAGGGTAGGGGAGAGAAGGGAGAGGCGCTGTAGATCAATGAAGTTTCCAGGACATGCTGTGGGAACCCACTCCCTTCACTAAGTACTCCCAGCCTGTTCCCGACACCTCCCAACGCCCATCGGACTACAAACCAAATCAGAGCCGTGCCAAGTCAGCCGCTTCCCCAAAGCCCAGCACTTGCCCTCCAAAGCCTTGAGCACGTGGTCTCTTGAGGGACATTTTAGATGCTGGCCATGACAGTAATCAAAACATAATTGTGAAGACGCTCGCTTTACAAAAGATTGCAAGGAATTAGAAGGGAATCTGGATGTGTAAATAAGTGTGTATTGTGTTACGATTCTGGGCCTGAAGATGCTCACTCCCATAAACACAACTGTCACAGAACACAATGACACAATGTTCACGTACGCACGTGTGTGTGCACGTGCATGTGCCTATGTGTGCCGGCAGGAGGAGGCCAGAGGTTGATGTCAGGTGTCTTCCTCAATAGCTCTTCACAACTTATCCTTTGAGAAAGGGTCTCTCACTGAGCCTGCAGCCCACTTATTTGACTGGACAAGCTAGTCACTGAGCCCCAGGGATCAGACCCTCTTCCCCCACCCTGGCACTGGGGTTACAGGTTCAGCCCACCTCATCTGCTTTTGACATGTGTGTGTGGAGGATCTGAACTCAGGTCCTCAGACTTGAACATCCAGCACTTTATGAGGGGCATCTCCCCAGCCTATAAACACTCATTTAAAGTCGGATATGCTTTGGAAGTATTTCTTGTACTCTATTTGATTACTTCCAAATGTTGGCTGAGTTGTGCTAACTTGATCACATGACCTGGTAATGCCAATGGGCCAAACCTACCCTGTGAAAAGCACTGATTTGGAAGCTCTAATCCAATTTCTGTATAGTCAAAGGCAACAGAGTCAACAGCAACACCCAACACTTCTTACAGTGGGAAATTTGTGACGACAGTGCCCTGATTGCTCCGACCCTGGAGACGGCATTTGATCTGAGCTACCAAGCGGGAGGCAGACGCCTGCCCTTGCTAGGGCACCGAGGCTTAGGGTTGAACCCTGACCCCATAAGTCTTTCATTTTATCCCCTCTGCCACATACAGTGCTCTTGTTTTCAAAGTTCCCTCTGGTCCAAACCTCTCAGATAAAAGTGCGTTTATCATCTGTTCCAGCCTCTTAGTCTTCCCACAGCAGACACGGGAAACCATTTCACCGTCTTTGAGTCCCAGCAAGCCACTAATCTGACCCTCGCTTCCCATCTTAACTGGCTTAGGATGGACGTCTGCTGTTCATTTCTTTCTCAGTGCACTGGCAAAAGGCCATCTTCCTCCCGGGATGACTGTACTGTCTTTTTCCTTTCTCGTCCTCAGTGGACACGGCCAATACTCACAGGGATTCTTCTTCCCTGCTAGTTTAAAACCCACCTCGGTCCACACCTCATTTGTCTGACAGCTCCCCAACCCCCACCAGGGCCAGGAGCCTGGCTGGCAGTGGTGGACGCTGGCAAGTTCCTTTCTAATTCTGGCCTCCTGTCTGAGTTTTAAAAACTCTTTACAGTGGGTTTTAATTAAGGGATCCTGTGGACATAAATACTTTCATAATTCATACCACACACGACATACAACAACACATGCAGAGAGAGAGAGAGAGAGAGAGAGAACAACCTATTATCAAGAGGCCAGTCAACAGTGTGTGACAGAAATGGACTACAAAAACTATCACACAGAGTTCTATACCAATAATTAAGTGATTCCAAACAAGGCTACACCAGGCCCAAGGACCCCCATAGTTCAGCAGATCAATACCAGTTACAAGAAGACACAGAATGAAAATTACAGGAGTAAATACAGCAACAGAGATGAAGAATGTCTTCAAATGTCAGTCCGTAAAACTGACCCAGATAAGGAAATTATCTGATTATTTAAAGGTAGACCAATAAAAACAATGCCTCGCAACAGATGTAATTGCTCAAATAACAAAAACATTCAGCAGCTGTCGGACGGTACTGACTGAGCAACCCGAATCTCAGAAAGGAGATAATGGCTGATATTTCGCCCAAAAGGAGATGAAAGATATAAAATATAAACCCGAAATCCTTCCAGAGGGGCTGGAGAGACGTCTCTGCAGCTGGGGGTGTGGGGGGTGGTGTGGGGATGTGAGGGTTGGCCGGGGGTGGGGATGGGGGTGGGAGCGCACCAGAGCTGCTTTCTCAAAGCCTCTGTCCAGTGGCTCTTACCTCCAGCTTCACGGAGTCTAGCGCCCTCTTCTGGCTTCTGTAGGCAACTGCACTCATGTGCACATACCCCCATGCCCGTATACACATAATTAAAAATAAAAGTCTTTTAAAAATACAGCTACAGAAAAGCAAGCACTATAAATAAAACAGAGAAGTCCATGTATGTGCTCTCTTCCTCCTCTTCCTCCTCCTCTTCCTCCTCCTCCTCCTCCTCCTCCTCCTCCTTCTTCTTCTCTCTCTCTCTCTCTCTCTCTCTCTCTCTCTCTCTCTCTCTCTCACACACACACACACACACACACACAGACCTGGGTGGGTCATATACGAATTTCTGAAAATCAAACACAAACAATTCTTGAAGACAGCCAGAGAAAACGAGAACATATCACACACACACAAAGAGAGGAAAAACCAATTAAATATGTCTTGTGGGACCTTTTTTTTTTTTACACAACAGACGGCGATGAAGTGCGACTTTGGAAGATCTGAGAGGGAAACATGTCAATGAGGATATATGTGCTGGTAAAAGCAGCACAGAAGCATCGAGGTATCTTCAGGAAAACACTGGAAGGAATTCATTAGCACCACACCTGCTCTCTAAGAACTCCAAGAGGTATTTCATTACGGAAGGAGAGAGAGCCAGGCAGGAACTGAGGTCTGCACAGAGAAATAGACTCATGGAGTAATAGAAGCAAAAGTGTGAAAATCGTCTCTTCCCATTGCAATTTCCCCAAAGATAACAGAGTGCTTGAAATAGAAATGGTGGTGGCGACGGTGGTGGTGGTGGTGGTGGTGGTGGTGGTGGTGGTGTGTGTGTGTGTGTGTGTGTGTGTGTGTGTGTGTGTGTGCATGTCCCTTGCACACTAGTGTTCATGTATGTACAGGTACCTGTGGAGTCCGTGGGTTCGGGGGGAGTGAGAGCCCCTGGAGCTGAAGTTCCTGTGGTTTGGAGTCATGCAGTGTGGGTGCTGGGAACTGAACTCCTGGTAAGAGTGGCAAAGGCTCTTAAGCCCAAGCCGTGTCTTCAGTCACTGAACCATTCCAAGTTTACAGAGCTAGGGCAAAAGTGAGAGGAGGTGATGTTAAGGCAACATAGTTGTGGTGTGGGGCTGCAGTCCCGTAGTGACCACAGATGTTGGGCATCTTCTAGAGTTCCTACCAGAACAATGGAATCTCTAGAAAAATGCTGACTCAACTTTTGTGGCCATTTCCCGCTGGATTGATTATTCCTGATGCTACTAAATTGTAAAATATTTATCAAATGTCATTTCCAAATATTTTCCTTCATTTCATGGATGGCTGTTTCACTTCCCAGGTGTGGTCTTGATTTTGGTAACACTTATTCAGTGGTTTTCTTTCCTATGTTTTGATATCTGTGCGATATCTGTTAGTTACTGTGTCAACTTGACACCAAGTAGGGTCATCTCGGAAGGAAAACTTCAATTAAGAAATTGAAGGGGCTGGAGAGATGGCTCAGCCGTTAAAGGCTAGGCTCACAACCAAATATATAAGAAATTGAAGGACCCTAGGGGCTTTACACCCACCTGCCTCGGGTCAAGGCTAGGCCAGGTTCCAGCTTCTTGCCTTGGGTCAAAGCTAGGCCAAGTTCCATTCTCCACCCACAGGAACATTCTTGGATAGAAAATTCTCAGAATGTACTGACTGCTTGCTAGTCAATAGATTTAGAGGTCAATATGCTTAGCCAATAAGTTTGAACTGTAACCTTGCTGAGGTAACCTGTGCCCCTAAAAAGTATAAAAACTGCTTGTAGTAGCCATTCGGGGTCGCCTTGTTATCACTCCCCTCGAGGAACTGATTGAGGGTTGACCCTGATGCACTGGAAAATAAACCTCTTGCTTTTGCATCGATCTGCGTCTTGGTGTCTCACTCAGGGGCATCTCGAAGTAAGTACCACTGACCGAGGGTCGGGGTCCTACAAAGTCAGCTCCATAAGATTGGCCCATAGGCAAGTCTGGGGGGCACCTTCTTGATTGTTGATTGGTGAGGGTGGTGCCACCCCTAGGCAAAGTGCTCCTGGGTTGTACAAGCAAGCAAGCTGAGCGAGCCCTGAGGAACAAGCTCATAAGTAGCATCCCTCCCTGATCTCCTCTGAGGTCCTTACTGTGGGTCCTGCCCTGCTTGAGTTCTTTCTGTGAACTCTCTCACTGATGGATGTGATAAGGATGATGCGTGAGTCTTTAGTTCCCAGATCCTTCTGGGTCATTGTCTCATCACAACAATCGAAAGCTGGCTACAACAATGTAGGAAACCGTTACCCCAACCAATGACACAAAGATTGTCTATGTGCATGTGTGTGCCGTCATGTGTTTATGTGCACCATATTCATGCAGGTACTTGCATGTAGAGACCAGAAGAGGGCACTGGATCCCCAAAACTAGAGTTCCAGGTTGTTATGAGGCACCTAGTGTGAGTGGTGGGAACCAAATCTAGGTGTTCTGCGAGAGCAGAAAGTATGCATAACTCTTAATGCCTCCAACTCCAGCAGTGAGCTGTATTCCTGTGTGTTGCTCCCAGCATTCTATGGTCAGAGGTAAGTTAGACAGACAGATAGCTTCTTGAGTGATTAGCCTGCTGACTTACACACACACACACACACACACACACACACACACACACACACACACACACACACCCTTAAGGCAGGTCAAGATAACAAGTCTATCAAAGTCAATTTAGTGAGCCATCGAGCTACTGGGGTTACTTACAGGAGAGGTAGGGTCAGCTCAGTGCAGTTGCATTACCAAAAGCCACCCAGCGAGCGCAGTCATGAAAGCTGCACCCCAAACTCTGAGCTGTGACAGTGTAGACAGCTCAAAGGGTCCAAGATCTCCTCTCAGCAACTCGTCTGGTCAGCTCCTCCTTCCCAGCAGCTGTTCACTGCTCCATGGCTCTGGGACCAGCCAAGAGCAAGAGTCTCGTTCCCTCCCCTCTCCTTCCTGGGAGATAGGTTTCAGTTTGGAGGAAATGTTGATACGATGCACGTCCGTCTGCAGAAGTAGGCAGGTGACCCAAAGTAAAAGCAGACAGACACAGGTGAAGGGGAGGTGGCAGGCTCCAGGCTCCAGGCTGCTTTCAGTCTTGGAGTCTTCGCTGGGTGTTTGTGTGCTCAGGACAAACTCTACTTACAGACATTTGTATGTCTCCAGGTCTGGCTCTCCTGAACTTTATGGCAAATTCCTGTGTCTGTTATCATAATGGAGTCGGTCGGCTTCAAGTGCTGGCTTTGTTTTGTTCCAGTCTTATGATTCTATATTATTTGTTCCTAACTCTAGAGCTTTGATACCTCCTCCCTTTTCTCTCCCTCCTCCTCTTCCTTCTCCACTTCCTCCTTCTCCCCTTCCTCCTCTTCCCTTTCATCTTCCTCCCCTCCCTCCTCCTCTTCCTCTTCTTCCTTTTTCCTCCTCACCTTCTTCCTTCTCTCCCTCCTCCTCTTCCTTCTCTACTTCCTCCTTCTCCCCTTCCTCCTCTTCCCTTTCACCTTCCTCCCCTTCCTCCTCCTCTTCCTCTTCTTCCTTTTTTCCTCCTCACCTTCTTCCTTCTCTCCCTCCTCCTCTTCCTTCTCCACTTCCTCCTTCTCCCCTTCCTCCTCTTCCCTTTCATCTCCCTCCCCTTCCTCTTCCTCCTCTTCTTCCTTGTCTTCATTTATGGACAGGATAGCTAATTCTAGTTGTCATCATGACACACCCAGGAAGAGGGAACCTCAGTTGGTCAACTTCCACCATCGTACTGGCATGGGATCATGGCTATGGGATGATTATTTCTTGATTGCTAATTGATGTCCGTGATGGACAGTACTAACCTTGGGCAGGCTTGTGTGGGCTACATAAGGAAGGTACAGAACTTGAGGTGTATTTGCAGCCATCGGTAAGATACTTAAATGATTCCTAAGAAGCCCATGCCCACATTTGGGTGTGTGCTAACCATCAACACCTGTACTCAATTCTGCGTTAAAGCGGCTTCTTGATAAGCAACCGGGTCTGCTTCCCACTGGTTCATCCTGCAGTTCTTCCCTGCAGTGGACTTTACCTCCGTAGAGGCCTCTGAGCAGAACTCCTTAGGGTGCCACAACCAATGGCGTGGAGCTGTGTCTTCCTCTTCCCATGTCCACTGATGCTATGACACATACAAGCAAATCTTTGGGAATACTATAAGGAGGCATGGGGAGTGAAAACCTTCCCAATTAACAAGAGTTAGCGGGTGTTGCAGGGTGTTTGACCACACTGTGAATCCCAAGGTTATGTGATTTACTGAACACAAACAAACAAACAAACAAACAAACAAACAAACCCTGTTTCTAGTTTTGGTGAGGCTCACCCCTTTATTCTCTCTGGTAGGAATACAGACACACCCTTAGCACACGCCTTTAATCCCAAACAAAGAAGGTAAGGTTAGTTTGTAGAAGGAGGCAGCCATGTTTGAAAGCGACGTCTTAATTGGATGGCAGACAAAGTGACAAATCAGAGAAAGATTTGACAGAATATGCCCAACTGTTACAGGGTGGGGGTGGGGAGATGGGGACGTGGCTAACCTGGACGGTTATAGACAGGCAGGTTGCAGAGAGAGAACAAACTGCACACAGACGAAGACAGAGAATGAGAAGAAGCCAGGAGACTAGGAAAGATTGCTAGAGTTAGAGGCCAAGCAGAGCAAAAGGTCAGAGTCCAAGAGAGAAGACAGATTGAGTCAGTCAGCTTGGAGAGGAGTTTGAGTCAGGATGGCTGAGTTGAACCAGTCAGCCAGAGTTCAGAAAGAACTAGGAAGGGTGAGTTCATTCAGCAACCAGTCTCAGAGGCTGGAAACATTCTAGACCTAGATAAGAATGTGTGAAGGCAAGACGCTACCAGGCCTAGGCCTTGGCTAGCAGACAGAAGCAGTAAAACCCTGAGATGACAATTAAAACAGGCTAATAAAAGTTATTTTTCCAAACAGGGAAATGCTATTCTCCATTCCCTACCCCCCAAAGCCTAGAATAAAAGTGACGGCCTGAATATTTGTTCACGAGGAATGACTAACTCGAAACAGTGAGTGGGGCTGGAGAGATGATCAGAGGTTAAGGGTGCTTATTGCCCTTGCAGAGGGCCTGGATCGGGCGACTCTCAGCTGTCTGTAACTCCAGTCCCAGGGATTTCAATGTCTCATCCTGGCTTTCTGGGTCACTAGGCACCCAGGCGGCACACAAATGTACATGTAGACAAATACAGGCACATAAAATAAAGACAAATGACATAAAAATCAACTTAAAAGTCAGTTTTGTAGTGAGGTGTTTGCCCTTTTCTCAGAACCCTCTCCAGAGCTCCGTGGAGCACACGTTTAAAGCCAGCAGTGGAGAGGTCAGTAGAGGGGGACAGTGGTTTCAGTCCAGTCTGAATCACTGATTTCACTGGTACTTAGATAAGATGTTAATACGGCAGTTTCTTCTAAACCTGGGAGGCTGTGTGGTTTTCCTGACTTGGGGGCTGCAACAGAGACTCCTCCCTATCCTCACATAGCTCGGTAACAGGCTTGGTGCATGGTGGGTGTCAGGGAAACAGCTGACCTACTCTGTGTCTGTGTAGTTGAATGGCTTCCCCCACTGCTCTCCCAGTAGCTTACGCATCAAGCAGCAGGGATGATTCCTGCAAACGATGTGGACTCTGCCTGAATCTCAGTCCATGTCTTTGTCATGAAGAGCTGTCAAGTCTATGTGGACGTTTCTTAGGCTCTGTACTCAGGGAATGCGATTTTAAGAATCGTCGACTTTTTCTACAATATCTCGATCAATGGGGATTTAGCTGACCTTCCTAGATCTCTGGACTATATACATTTACATCCATAATCAATTAAACAATGAGATGGAAACCTTTAAAAGGCCCCAAATATATTCTAAATAGAAGAGCTAAAGACAGCAATGAACGGAAGCTACTCCTTCTTAAAAATAGCTGGCCGTGTTAGAATTCTTTAGTAAGTCTGAAACTATTCACTCTCTTGTTTATAAATATTTGTTGAGTATAGAGTCTGCTCCGGGCCTCACGTGGAATGCCAGGGCTATATCAATGATTAAGGTAAGAATGACTGTCTTCCTTCTTGGGAAAAACTCAAGATCAGCAGGACAGAGAAAGAGGTCGCCAGGGTCGCCTCCCTCAGCCATTCTGCATAAGCAGACGCAGACAACAAACTCAAGATGTAAAACCGTGGAGAAAGGGTCGTCGCAGGCGACAGATGAGAGCATGGGAGTCGTTTCCTAAGCGAGGCTGTCCCTGAGCTGAAGAGTGTCACTGAAGAGTAAGCACGTACACTTTTCACAAAGAAAAGCACTCTAGGGATGGGCACACTCCAGAGCATGCAGAACGTACTCTAAACAATCCTGAGCATGCTCAGCTCACGGTCGAATTCAAGAAGGAAAGAGAGCCAACAGGAAGCTCCTGGGTGTGTTTCCGCTTGTAAGAGGACCAATGGGAATACTGAGCATGCTCAGTGTGGCTCATAAAGATGGCCGTTAGCGAGACTTGTAGACAATTAGATTCTTTCCCCCAAAAGTTTTAGCAGCAGTCAAAGGAAAGGTAGATACGTATATGAGCTCTTCCCCCCCCCTCCCTCCCCTCCCATCCCCTCGACTCCCCTCCCCTGTCTCTGGGCACAGCTGGCTGCTTGCACACTCAAGTCACACTGGTGGACGGACTGCAGCGGCACTGCAGGCTTCCAGCTATTATGAGAGGTTGACATTTTCAAATAATATCTCTGTGCCTGGCCCCTGTCCTTTTGGTCACTTGGTGACTGTCCCATCCAAGAACCCTGGTGCAGACCCTCTTATACCTACTGTGGTCTTTTCACCTTCCCCGGTTTTCCAGGTGTTTTGTTCCCATTCATCCTTCTAAAGAAAAACCTAAGGATACTTTTATTTTGTTTTATTTTATTATTTTATTTGCTTCAGATAGCTTGTTCCTTTGATGTTGGCTGCAAGGTGACATGCACCAAAGGACAATTTTTTAAATTTATTTATTTATATATTTGTGTGTGTGTGTGTGTGTGTGTGTGTGTGTGTGTGTGTGTGTGTAGGTCTGAAGATAACTTGTAGAATGAGTCTCAGGGATTGATTTCAGATCGATAGGCTTTGCAGCTAGTACCTCTATCCACCCCCTGAGCCATGTCACCTGCCCAAGAGATGGAACAGTTTTAAAGATTTGTTTATTTTATGAGTGCACTGTAGGTGTCTTCATGCACACCAGAAGAGGGCACCAGATCCCATTACAGATGGTTGTGAGCCGCCATGTGGTTGCTGGGAATTGAACTCAGGGCCTCTGATAGAGCAGTCAGTGCTCTTAACCACTGAGCCATCTCTCCAGCCCGATGCAACAGTTTTAAAGACTTCAGGATTCCCCTGCCATACCTTGGCCCTTCATAATAGCTCAATCTTGTCCCCAGAAGCTGTGGGCTTCTGCTAAAGTGAAAATGGCCCTGGGGAAGCTGTTGTCTTGAGTCATTTCTATATGGAAGCGAGTGGGTTTATGTAAGCATCTTCTATTTTAAAAGTTAACTGTGTGGGGGCATGAACGTGCGTGCGTGTGTATCCCTGTGTGAGTGCATTATGGTGTGTGCCTCTGAAGGCCGGCGGACAGTGTGGGTGTCTTCTTTGTTGAGGCAGGACCTTTCACAGTTTTGCCTTGCTTGACTAGCCTGCAAAGACCCAGAATCTGCCTGTCTCTGCCTTCTCAGTGCTGCGGTTACAGGTATACAAGGTCCTGCCTGGCTTTCCTGTGAGTGCGGGGATCCAAACTCGGGTCCTCACACTTACACAGCGAAACCTTTGCCCAGAGAGCAATCGCCCCAGCTTCTATTCAACCCTTTTCTGGGAATGATTTTGAGTGGGAAAGAGAACGATTACATCATTGGGTGATTGAATCCGCGGAGGAAGCTGGGGGAAGGTTGAGCGTAACCTCTATCGCGGGGAGGCATACGGAGGGATTGGGGCTGAGCCAAGCCGTGTTGGTACTCAGTTCCTTTGACGAACTCTCTGGATATTGGATCTACAACTAATGTCAGCAGAATGAGAAGCGATCAAATGCCATTGTCTTAATAGTCCAGCGACCTGAAAGGGTGTGGGGCGTTCTGCTCTGTGTCCTGTGCCTCGGATTTATTTCTGTCCTGCAAGCCCATTCCCCCTCCAGGCTCAAGAGAGAGAATTCTCACCTCAGAGGATGCTGAGTTCTGCCGACCCAGGCTGTGCAATCAGAACTAGAAGAAAGCACGGAAGGGTTTTTAAAGTGATCAAAGAAGCACTGAAACGTGGGGGCGTGGTCACGGGTTGGGCGTGGTCACGGGTTGGGCGTGGTCACGGGTTGGGCGTGGCCATGGGCGTGGCATGGGTTCGATCACGTCACATGCACTCACTCAGTGTCGCTCATAGTGTGTCTCCTCTTCTTACATATCCGCCTAGATGTTTCCATACAAATAGTCCCGCTCTTCTTGAAAACAGATTCGAATCATTAATCATTCTTTCCATTTTTGTCGGATTGTTGGAGCCATTGTTTTCAATTTTAACTGATTAGTTTTAATGACTGATTTTACAGTCCCATTAAACAATAAGGTTTTTAGTGTGAAAGAAAAGTCTTCAACGGCCCAGCATTTAGACAAATAGCATTTGCGTGAAATCAGATCCAACGGCATCCAATGTAAAATATGTGGACATAACAATTAGAGGCCATCTGTTAAGCTGGCATCTCGCTGCAAAGGAATGAAATTTCAATTAAGCTTTAATATGGAGTAGTGTAAGTGACAGACCCCATATGAAAGCCCACAGCCAGTGAACTGCGAAGTGGAGGGTGGGCTGTTGCACAGTTAATGACTTGGATAGAGTTCCCTGACGGCATGCTTCGTAAATGACACGCCTGTCCTCCAGCACTTGGGCACGGGCTCTGTTTGAGAGAATGGAGGATGGAGGCTTTGGAAATGACGCCCATCTGGAAGGTAAATGGGAATGATCGTGTGGCACAGTCTAGAGTCATGTGGTTAATGTGTGATTTGCCACTTCAGCTGGGGACGGAATTAGATCATGCACGCGATAAAAAGATGGCTAGGGCTTGGCTCACGAGTGTGCAGACATGAGTCTGCTTCCCCAGATCCATGTAAAGGGCTGGGTGCAGCACTGATTATCTGTACTCCGGACAGTGGTAAGATGGAAGGTGGATGTGGGCAGATCGCTGGAAGCTCATGGACCAGCTCGCCTGGCCAACAAGGCATAACTCCAGGCTGGTAAGAGATCTTGTCTTGAAACAAACAAGCAAAAAGGTAGAACTCACCTCTGACCTTTATGTGGGTTCTTGTGGGTATGTACACATGCAAACACACACACACACACACACACACACTCAAACAGGCACTTACATACACGCAAGCACATACAAATGCACAACCCACTCACACACACACATAGGCACTCATACACATGAACACACACAAACAGTGCACACAGGCATACACACAAATGCGCACACACACATACATACACAAACATACACACACGCACACACACAGACACACTCAAACAGGCACTTACACACACTCAAGCACATACAAATGCACAACCCACTCACATAGGCACTCATGCACATGCACACACACAAATGCAATGCACACAGGCATACACACACACACGTACATACACATGCACACACATATACAGAAACATACACACACATGTACATACACACGCACACACATGCATGCACACACTCACACAAATGTACCCACAGCATACACATACACACGCATACACACGTGTGTACACACACACACACACACACACACACACACACACAGAAGAAAAGACTTGGAAATAGGACAATAAAACCATACTGAAGCATTCTCTAAGAGCTGTTTGATTGGCTGGAAGCTGCACGGTCCTGGCCCGTGGACCAATCCCCAGTTCTGAGGACTGATGTCATGGCCCAGTAGTGGTTCAGCTGTGGTTTTGAGTGGATCTGGAAGAGAGGATGTCTAATGTCCCTAAGTCTCAGGACAAGAGCCTGCACTATTACTAGGAGAACGTATGGGCACACAGTTCCATCAGCAACTGTGTCTCAGAACTGGACAAGGCCCTCGTCTTCTGGCTGGTCACTGTCGTATCTATTATTGCCACCCCAGGAAGAAGGAGACAACACCCAAGTTCTAACCCCTCAAGCAGTAACCTGGGGAGTTATTACAATGAGGCTTCTCTTCCCCATAAAACACGCTAAAGACTATCTAAAGCTGCTTCTCTTCCATGCAGCTATGCAAAATATAAAGCACAAAACATGTCATTAAATAGAGGTCTCATACATCACAGAGGCCTGTCTTATTGCGAAGAGACATCGTGACCAAGGCAATGCTTTCATTTATTTATGTATTTATGTATTTATGTATTTATTTATTTATTTGATTTAGGAAAATTTTATTATAAGTACAGCCTACTTTTTAAAAATAATTTTATTTTTCTTGGGTATTTTATGTATTTACATTTCAAATGTTATCCCCCCCTCCCATAACCCTCCCCCTGCTTCTATGAGGATGCTTCTATTCCCACCCACCCACTCTAACCTCAACACCCTGGCATCACCCTACACTGGAGAAACAAGTCTTCACAGGACCGAGGGCCTCCCCTCCTATTGATGCTGGACAATGCCATCCTCTGCCACATATGTGGCTGGAGTCATGGGTCCCTCCACGTGTACTCTTTGGATGGTGGTTTAGTCCCTGGGAGCTCTGGGGGGTCTGGTTGGTTGATATTGTTGTTCTTCCTATGGGTTGCAAACCCCTTCAGCTCCTTCAGTCTTTTCTCTAACTCCTCCCTTGGGGTCCCCTTGTTCAGGTCAATTGTTGGCTGCAAACACCCTCATCTGTATCAGTAGGGCTCTGGCAGAGCCTCTCAGGGGACATCCATATCAGGCTCCTGTCAGCAAGCACTTTTTGGCATCAGCAATAGTGACTGGGTTTGGTGGCAGCATAAGGTATGAATCCCAGGTAGGGCAGTCTCTGGATGACCTTTCCTTCAGTCCCTGCTCTACTCTTTGTCCCTGTATTTCCTCCCGTGAGTATTTTGTTCTCCCTTCTAAGAAGGAATGAAGCATCCACATTTTCGGTTTTCCTTCTTCATGTGCTTCACGTGGTCTGTGAACTGTGTCTTAGGTATTCCAAGCTTCTGGGCTAATATCCACTTATCAGCGAGTGCATACCATTTGTGTTCTTTTGTGACTGGGTTACCTCACTCAGGATATTTTCCAAGGCAACTCTTACAAAGGACAACATTAACTGTGGCTGGCTTACAGGTTCAGAAGTTCAGTCCATTATCATCAAGGTGGGAAGGGTGGCAGCGTGCAGGCAGACTTGGTGCCGGAAGAGCCAAGCGTTGGCAATCAGGCACATCCACAGTCAGCCAAAAGCCATCTCCACTGCGATATTTAAAATCAGGTATCTTCACAGCGACCTCCCAAGGAACCCAACGACAAGGCACTAGCTGCCCAAAGGTGACGCATTATTGCCCACCCCACCCTCACCCTGCACATCCTCCTGCTGTGCTGACAGCCATTTCTGGTTTGCAGTCACACTCTGAGGCTGCTGTATGTGGCATGAGGAAGCTAAGCTTTGCCTAATGTGTCTGACTAGAAAGCTTTATCATGGCTGCTGTTGATCCCGTGTATCTCGGTGTGAATTCATTTCCTGGAAATGCTGGAGTCCCAGGACGGTGGGAAAAGGAAAGAGCGAGAAGGCGCTGTGAGCTAGTGTTCCAGTTTCCTGTCATAATCTCAGGTTCTGCTAAGATGCCCCCTCCCCCTCCCTCCTCCTTTCTTCCGCCCTCCCTTCCCTCTCTGCTGTTCCCTTTCCTTCCTTCTATCCCTTCTTCCCTCCCCCTTTCCTCTTCCTTCCTTTCCTCTCAGTTCCTCCTCCTTCCTGTCTTGTCTTCCACTCATCCATCTTCCCGTCCATCTTTCTCTCCATTTGCTCAGCCCACCCCCTCGCCCCTCATGTCAGGTCCTTCCTCCCTCCCTCTTGCAAACAGCTCTATAATATTTGTTAGCAAAAGGTAGCCCCCTGCTGTAGTCCAGTGATCAGCAATCCATGGCCTCAGAGAAGGAAGAGTGAGGGTGACTGGTCCTTTTGACATGTGCCATCTAGGAATTTTCCTTGAAGCCATTTTCAAGGGAAATGTTGAAAACACACACACACACACACACACACACACACACACACACACACACACACACACTCACGAGAGTTGCTACATTGTTAAAGAAGACTATGATCCAACACAGAAGGCTGTGAGTAGAGCTTCAAAAGCTTCATCTCAACATGTAACCGGCTGTGGTTAGGAGCAGAATGACTATACAATTAATCATTTTAGCAGAGTACTGAATATTCAAGTTCAGTCTCAAACACAGGGCACACACACAGAAATTGTTTAGTCCATACAAAAAAAAATTGAACAATTGTACCCCAGTTACAATAGGAATTACTCAACCACCCTAAAGGGTTGTAATTTTCTAATTTTCTGCTTTTGTTCTGTTGGGAAGGATTCGAGGATGTTTGCCAATAGTGTGGGAAATCGTGCACGGCGGTGCTGGGGAAGGCGACTGCGTGCAGTCGGGATGCTGCAGCTGTAGTGGGAAGGGTCAGCTGGCTTCCCACGACACCTGGGCTCAGCCGCACCTGCAGATCCTCGGTCCTTAGGACTCAGCGAGGCTGGCTCCAAACTCTACCTCAGGCTCCACCTCAGGCTCCACCTCAGGCCCCACCTCAGGCCCCACCTCAGGCTCCACCTCAGGCCCCACCTCAGGCCCCACCTCAGGCTCCACCTCAGGCCCCACCTCTGTTGGGGGCGTTTGCAGCTCTTAGTGCCCAGAGACCACCGTGTGCCAGTCAAGTAGCCTCTTGGGAGATGGGAAAGAAACCTGGATGTTTGTCCCAATTCAGAAAGAGTGGAGGGGGCTCGGAGCGATGGCACAGCCCATTCAGAACACTTGCTACCCCTGCTCCAGTTCCCAATACCCACATGGGGGCTCACGACTGTCTGTAACTTCAGAAACTTTGTCACCCTCTTCTGGCCTCCTTGGGCACCTGACTCACATGGTCCACATACATACGAGCAGGCAAACCCTTAAATGCATAAAATAAAAGTAATCCTGCCTTAAAAAGAAAGAGTTGGGAAACACTGTGCACAGGGATATAGAGTAGCAGTTGGTGTCCTGTGGGATCATCAGTGACCACTGCTGCCAGAGATCAGAAGAGAGAGAGAGAGAGAGAGAGAGAGAGAGAGAGAGAGAGAGAGAGAGAGAGAGAGAGAGAGAGAGAGAGAGGCAGCAGGCTGCAGACTGAAGCCCAGGATTGCCCAGAACACCTCAAGTCACAGTGAACCGTAGCTCACCCAGGATTCGTGGTTTTCTAGTTCTGAAGAATTGAAATCATCTTCAAAGACCCATGCTTCTTCGTAGAGGTGGCTACAGGCAGGCCAGCCTGATCTTCGCGGGAGGGGTGGGGGGGTAGTTAGAAGGTGCGGGGGTGGGGGGGGGGTAGTTAGAAGGTGTGTGTGGGTGGAGGTAGTTAGAAGGTGTGCGTGGGCGGGAGTAGTTAGAAGATGTGGAGCCGCCACCCAGTGAGATGCTTCAAACAACAAATGTGATTGGCTGGCTTCCAAAATGGACGCTGAGCGCATCGCAGCATCTCTAAGCACACACAGAGAAGGCAAGAGAGCTGCCGACAGAAGTAGGGGGGACCTGTGTTGGGAGAAGGTGGCTTCTGGATTCCTACAGTGTTTCGGTAGCCCGCCACGAACTCAGCCATACATTCTCCCCTACGCATTCAAATGTATGAGCCTATAAGGGTCATTCTCATTCAAACCACAGCATTTACAAACGGAGCTATCTCCTGATCCCCTCCTTGACTTTGTAACTGAAGTACCAAAAAGTGTAAATTCTGGCAGCTCAGAAACCTCTACGCTGTGTTCATGGCCTATCATAGGTCTATCACTGTTTATGCTGGGTTCATGGCTTAGTGTGTGTGGCGGTTTGAATGTGGTTGGCCCAGGAAGTCACACTATGAGGAGGTGTGGCCTTGTTGGAGTAGGCGTGTCATTATGAGTGTGGGCTGTAAGGCCCTCCTCCTAGCTGCCTGGAAGCCAGTCTTCTAGAGGTCATCAGATGAAGATATAGAACTCTCAGCTCCTCTTGTCTGCCTAGACACTGCCATGCTCCCTCCATAATAATGGACTGAACTTCTGAACCTGTAAGCCAACCCCAATTAAATGCTGTCCTCATAAGAGTTGCCTTGGTCATGGTGTCTGTTCACAGCAGTAAAACCCTAACTAAGACAACTAAGACAGTGTGTGTCCATTACTGTATACACTGCGTTCACAGCTTGGTGTGTGTCCATGACTGGGTTCACAGCTTAGCATGTGTCCATGACTGTCTACACTGGGTTCAAGGGCCATTCTACTGCCGAACTGTCTGCTGTCCAGGTTCATTCACTTTTCTCTCTGCTGAGAGGTTAGTCAAGAGATGTCCGATGCCCTGGCCATCCACAGTGCCTTAAAACTGCGGGATGGAGTTCAGAAGACCAAGCTGTTTTACAAGTTAAATGGACAAATATTGACCCCACAGGAATACGTTCTGTGTCACATAAGTGGACACTTAACTATCTGGTCTCTGAGGTCCATGGCTGCAGTTAGAGGAAGGCCATGAATCCAGCCATGAATCTCAGTTACCAGCAGATGACCTTGGGCCTGGTGTACAGGTTGTCTGCATGTTGTCAGGACATTTCACTTGCCTGGCCATCTTGTAAACAGCTGTTCCCAGTGTCAGGCATCTGGGTACTTTTGGAAGACATGGCTGCTGGAGTGACTCTGTGCTGGCTAGTTTTGTGTGTCAATGTGACACAAGTTAGAGTCATTGGTCGAGGAAAGTCTACCATGAGATCCAGCTGTGAGGAATTCTCTTAATTAGTGGTCGATGCGGGAGGGCCCAGCTCATGGTGGGCAGTGCTATCCCGGGTCCTGAGTTCTATAAGAAAGCAGGCTGAGCAAGCCAGTTAGTAGCACCACTCCATGGCTTCTGCATCAGGCTCTGCCTCCGGGTTCCGGTTCTGCTCGAGTTCCTGTCCTGACTTCCTGCAACAATGAAGGGCAGTGTGAAAGTGTAAGGCTAATGAACCCTTGGCTCCCAGCTTGCTTCTTGGTCAGAACCCCTGACTAAGACAGCCGCACAGCGCCCCCTATCATGCTCCTTCAGACTCACACTCTGAGGCAGTGCCCTGGAGCAGAGCAGACTGGTGGCACACACCTGTGATCCTGGCACTCAGGATACAGAAGCAGAAGGATCTGGGGCTTGCTTACCAGCCTGGATTCTGCAATGAGAATTTTGCTTAGCAACAACGACAGCTGTATTAGTTACTGTTCCTGCTGCTGTAGCAAAACACCTGACAAACGTCACGGCAGAACAGGCTCACACTTCAGTCTACCGTCCATCATAACAGGAAGCAGCTAGTCACATGACATCCACAGTCAGGAAGTGACTGGTCACATGACATCCACGGTCAGGAAGTGGCTGGTCACATGGCACCCACAGTCAGAAAGCAACTGGTCATAGGGCATTCACAGTCAGGAAGTGGCTGGTCACATGACATCTGTTGGACCCTCCTGGGTCCTCTGCAGTGTTTGACCCCTGCTGAGCCCTGCTGATGCATATAGAATCCTTTTGTCCCTAATAAAGGAATGCCCTGGGTGACACACCTGGGTGATGGTTCTTTCCTGTCTTTTGTTCTTTGGTCTTTGTTCCTGGGGACTTAGGCCCATCTTCCTGGATTTTCTTCCCCAGTAAATTTGGGGCACATATTTGGTCTTTTGTCCCTGAGGCCTTAAGCCAGTTTTTCCCACTCTGGTTCCTGGAATTTTTCACCCAGTGAACTTGAGGTATATATTTGGTGAATAAAGCTACAGATTTGGCATTCTCTCTTAACACGAATGACCCGAGTATGCCTGTTTTTTAAACCCCCCCCCCCTGCAGGCTTACACAGCACGCACAGTCAGGAAGTGGCTGGTCACATGGCACCCACAGTCAGGAAGCTGAGAGAGATTGATGCTGGTGTTCAGTTCACCATCTCCTATTTATTACATCCAGGCCCAAGCCTGTGGGATGGTGCCGTCCACATTTAGGGAGTCTTCCCACTTTAGTTAACCTAATCTAGAAACTCCCTCGCAGACATCCACAGATGTTCGTTTCCGGCGTGACTCTAGATCCTGTCAAGATGACAACTAATATTAACCGTCACAGAACACAGCGCTCTAGAACATTGCACTCTGTAGTTTCCTCATAGGTATCCTGGGAGGATCTGCTGCTGTCTTGTGTGTGTTCATGCACAAGAGCAAAGGTGAGTGCACACGCACATGCACATGCACACACACACACACACACACATGCACACACAAGTGCCCACACACAAACTTGCACATGCACACACATGCTCACACACATGTTCACCCATGCACACACAATGCACACAGAAGCACCCACCCAAACATGCACATGCACAAACATGCTCACACATGCACACACAAGGAGCTCTGTAGCCAAAAGCTGTGCTATTATCAAAGGCTGGCCTGAGATAGGAAGTCACTTAATAGGTTGGGGGCAGGGTTAAAGTTTCCTCACTAATCTTCCCTCATGTTTTCTTCTTCAGGGTCACCCGGAAGGTTCTGTGGAGAGAGAAGGTGAACAGAGATACCATGTGGTCCTGGAGGAACAAAGGGATTTTTTTTTTTTAAGGTAAAAAATAAATCCATTTTCCCTCTTTCCTTCCCCTGCTCTCACAATGATGACTCCAAGACTAATTATTTATTAATAAATGCCTAGGCCATGAGCTTTGGCTCATTCCCTTACTCTATTAGAACCTGTTTAACACATTTGAACTATTCTGTCTTCCACGTGGTTAGATACCTGTCCTCAGGTTCATGTGTCCAAGTCCAGGGCTAATCATCTTTATTCTACCTGAGTTTGGCTCCCTGCTGGCTTACATTCTCTCCTCAGTGTTCCCAGGCGAATCTCCCGTGCCTCTCACTATTTCCCAGAAGCTTCTCTTTTCCTGCCAGTGTCCCACCTCTCTTTCCTGCCTCAGCTCATTGGCCATAGGCATTTTATTGATAGATTCTCTCTACATTTTTTTAGTGGCTTTTTTTTTTTTTTTTTTTTTTTGTTCTTGAAGGGTCTCTTGTAGCCCAGGCTGCTCTTGAATCTGATATGTAGCCAAGGATGACCTTGAATATCTGATCCTCCTGCTCCCACCTGCCCAATTGCTGGGATTGTATGTAGGCACCACCGTTTAACACCGCGCAGAGTCAAACCCAGGCTTCAGGTACGCTAGGCTCTACCAATCACCCCGAGCCTCCCACAGACGTCAAAGTCTCCTATAGAAACCACACCTATCCAGGAACAGTGTGAACAGTAGATACCTGCTTGTATTTTTATTTTTAAGATTTAGTTTGGCTTTTAATCATGTTGGCGCGTGTGTAGGTGTCTCTGCATGTGTTTGTACACGTGAGCGCTCCTGCTCACGGAGGTCAGAAGAGGGTGTTGGAGTCCCTAGAGCTGGAGTTTCATTTGCTTATGAACACCCGGTGTGGGTGCTTGGAACTGAACCTGGGTCCTCTGATGAAACAACGGGTGCTCCTAACTGGAGAGCCATCCCACTTGCCCCTCTACCCATGTTTTTTAATGAAATGTGCTTACTACTGTAACTATTTAGATATTATGTATATATATATCTATATACGTACCTATATATCAAACGTTATTATGTTACTGTTTTTATATTCATATTTGTTTTTCCTAGTACCAGTGTCATTACGGATTATTTGTATTCTATGTAGATACCTACGCATTCTTTTCACAGAACATCTGCCTAAATATTAAGACATGTTCTTTTAGTGGCTGTAATTATATGCAGATTTTATTGGCCTAACTTCTTTGGGGTAGTTTAAAACTTTTCCATCAAAAACAGGCTTTACTCAGGTCCGGCAAGACGGCTAAGTGGGTAAAGCGCCCGCCATATACAGGTGTGAGGACTGGAGGTCAGACCCCAGCAAGCCTGTCAGTGCTGGGCAGGTGTGGTTCTCCGCCTGTAATCCCATCAATGGGAAGGCAGAGGAAGGTGCCCTTGAAACACCTTAGTCACTAGTTAGACTAGCTGAACTACTAAGTCCTGGGCTCGAGTAAGAGACTCTCACTCGATATACAAGGTAGAGAGAAATGAAGGAAGTCACTTGATACTGACTTCTGGCCTCCACATGTATGAACACAGGTGTACCTCCATGCATATGCATCCATACACATACATACCACACATACGTACACATTCAAAAGCGGGGGAGGGATTGTGTCTAGAACAATGAAAAACCCCAAAGGAGCCTTTCTGTAAAAGTCGTAGTGATGTAAAGAAAGGCTGGGGTTGTTTTGTCTCCCGCAGACACACAGCACTGAGATCTTGTGCACAGCATCTCTGTCCCCCAGAAGAAGCCCAAGTCACACAGGATGAGGAATATACTGGGGTCACATCAGCAGTTTCCACCTTCGCCGTGATCCTGGAGCCACAGTGGTAGGCATGAATGCAATGTAAGAGACAGCTAGGGCTGGGTTAGCCCCGTTGACAAAGCACTGGCCTTGCAACCCCAGGAACCCACATAAGGCTGCTTTCTACTCTATTCCTGGGGGCACCCCAGGTCATCTCCCTGCAAACTGTTGCAGCCCTGCCCAGAGAATACTGAGAGTACTTGAAGGAGTGGGTTGGGGGGGGGGGAATGCCTCCCACATCCTCCCACGACGGCAAGGGCATCCCTGTGTCCCTTCCGTGGCTATAGCAGGGATTTAAGATCTGAAGGAGCCGCTATGCCCCAGGACTGCGGGCGTGTGCACACTTCTCCCTGGATCGAGTCAGACCACAGTGAGAACCGGAGGCAATGTGAGGGTGGTTTCTTAGCCTGCTCAAGGCTGCCTCGAGGACTCTGTCTGAAAGCCAGCAGCTGTCTGCAGAGGACCTAACGTGTTAAGATGCCAACATCACAGTTTGGAGATGGGGGAAGATGGGAAATTGCAACTGTTGTGTGACTTATCCACAGAGCACATAGGTGCACAGAGGAAACCCACAGGCTAATCGTGACCCTGAGATAGTATTGGTTTTCTCCTGGGAAGCTAGACCTCAGTGTGTATGTGTGTGCTCAGGCTTGTGTGTGTGTGTGTGTGTGTGTGTGTGTGTGTGTGTGTATTCAATTATACATAGCACCTTAAAGCACATTTTATACATTTCTAAATCCCAGCTTATCTCAATGTCTCAGAAAACCTGGTCAGCTGAGGCCGCCTTCCTGCATCCAGCAAAGGCAGGCACAAGCTACGAGCATCCTTCCCAACAGGCCTGGAGGTCTCCAGGGCTGAAAGCTGTTTGTTATCACCTCCCTACACTGAGCCCAGTGCCCATCTGTCACCGCACATGCATGTGTGCCACACTGAAGATAAGGGACGAGTGCCCTTGCAGAAGGAATGGCTCACCGAAAGGGGTTTAACACGTAAGCACAGGTTGAAGAAAGGAGGCCTGGCTCGGTGACCTTGGCAGCCCTTCCCCGTGCCCACCTCTCCCCCACTCTTGATGGCATTTGGGTGTCCACATTTTTAACTCTGGGGACATCTTGAAAACATAGCTTAGATTACACGAAAGCCCAGAGCAAAGGCTCTGTTGGGCAGGACCTGGAATCTTCTTGCTGAGCAAATTTCTGGCCTAAAAGAAAGGAAGTCTCTGAAAAGGGGAAGGAGGAAGGTTAGCTAGCTTTCTTGGTTTCCCTGGATCTGAGGGGCTTTGGGCGTTGTGGTTTAAAATGGTATATCTGTGGCTGGCAGGTGGCTCAGTGGGTAAAGGTGTATCTGTGGCTGGCAGGTGGCTCAGTGGGTAAAGGTGCTTGCTGCCAAGTCATGAGGACTTGACTTCCGTCCCTAGAACCCACAAGATGGAAGGAGAGAAGTGGCACTTGCAAGTTGTCCTCTGACTCCCCCCCCCACTCCACCTACGCATGCCTCCATGCTCACACCTGCACATCACATAAATAAAATGTTTAAAAAACAATGTGTTTGGCTGTCAAGCTGACAAGCTGACAACGTGTGGACTTGGGGTTGTTCGGATTAAGAACTTCCCTGAAGTAAGGGTACTAAGGAGGTTTGTTCAGCTTTGTATGTGTGGGGTGGTTGTTTCCAGGGACATTAAACTGAGCAGGGACGGCTGTCTTAAATGTGGGTGACACTCTTCCAGGAACTGGAGTCCCGGACTATGTAAAGAGAAGAGAGGAGAACTGGGCTCCTGCGATCATCTCTGTTCCGGACAACTGATACAGTGTTACCAGCTAGCTCAAGCTCCGCCCACCATCCCTTCCCACCAACATGGACCGGATCCCCTCAGACAGTAAACCTGATGAAACCCCTTCCTTAGTTGCGTGTAGATTTTTATCACAACAATGAGAAAAGTAACGAATACACACATCCAAGATCAGATCCTTTTAGTGCTACCCAGAAGTCCCTGGTCACTGGGGTCCATCAGTTACAGAAGCAGAAGGCTACCACACAGGTGGTAAAGGGTTCACCACCACAAGTCTCTTTCCAGCTTTGTCCACAGAGAGCCTCAGGGACTGCATCAAAGGGCTCAAGGAAGGGTTCCGGCACTCACTGGGGGTGTGTGTGGGGGGGGGGGAAGCAGCCTGCTACTGTCTCTGTGTTCCCTGGAACACACTTGCCATGACTTAGGCTTGGGGCTCCCTTGAGAATCCAGTAAACTGCTGGTTGATTACATTTTCTCCTGCCTGGTAAACTCACTCGGAATTTCCCAAGTTGAAGAAAGAAGGGCTGGGGGCCATGGGCAAGACAGTGCCTTGGGTTCCAGAAAGGACCACTGAAATAAAGTTGCTTAGCCAAAAATGTGGTTGTTTGAATTACCAGTCACTACTTGAACATCACCCAAGGTCCTACAGTGAGGAAATAAGTAGTGAAACTTGCCAGAGGGGGGTTTTTCCACACAGTTTTCAGGATCACTTCCTCTACGTGGGACACAGGTCTCCAAGCCCCCTGCCCTCCTTCTCCTTCTCACTTGGGCACAGCTCAGAGGTCACCCTATGCTGATCCCTTTCCAGCCTGACTGGTGCATCTCTTGTCACTACCATCCATGGGTCCTCAGGGTCTCTGCATCCTGATTGGCTGAGCACCACAGCACATGTGACCTGGAGAGTCTGTGTGGGCTGAGCTGAGTGGTGATTGTAACTTGCACGAGGGAGATTGTCACAAAATTGCAGGGATGCTTGGTTCAGAGACAGGGCGTTCAATCTAAGACCTTACACATGCTTCATCCACTCTTTCCTCATCAAGAAGACTTCTCTCTTTCCAGCCAGCCCCTGCATTAGCAGGGTTCTGCAGAGGGTCAGAGCCATTATGTATTATATATTAGGAATACCTCGGGAGGATCTGGGTCGTCCAGCAATGGCCATCTGCGTTCTGGGCAAGCAGAGAACTTGGAGATGTCCGGAACACAATCTTCCCAGCCCCTTTTGTTTCCTAGCACCAGATTGGGTGGGAGGCAGAGAGTGGGTGTTTCTGCACCTGGTGAGAGGCCTGCACTTTGCCATATGCGGCTGGCACCCCACCTCTGCTGCTCTATGGTTGTAGAGATGCTCGGCCAGTGAGTTCCTAAGTTCACATCCAGCTGCTGCTCATCCGACACTGGTGTCCCTGTTGCCGAGTTGTACCTGGTGCCTTATGCACTGTGGCAAAGGCAACCTCACCAGGAATCATGGCAGCCAGAGGAATAGTTCTGTGTGGCCATCAGGGGATTGAAATCAGTATTCAAGGGGAGGAAAACCACAACTTGATTTGGGACAGACCTGGGTGGGAAAGGCGTGACCCAAGGAGGCCAAGGGGAAGAAAAAACTCTTCAGAAACTATTTGGATTTCCCTTTTGTCCTGGTGCTTAGCTTGCCCCTCCAGGCAATGGTGGTACCTGTGAGTTAGATCCCCTTTCTCCTTGCTGTGTCAGTCACGGTGACAGCCACCACACAGCTCTCTCGTTAGCAAATTTAATGGCTTTTAATAACTGAAGAGTGCTTTCCAGCACCATTTACCATCTCCGTGTTTTTTTTTTTTTCCTTTGTGGCACTTATAAACAGTTATATATTTTAAACAGTTATATATTTTACTTGCTTCAAGAGGACAAATTAGCACCCCTCAAGCCCTTGTTTGCTTTTTCTATCACTCAAAAGAAGCTCTTTTCAACGTCTCCGCCTTTGGGTCTAAACAAGGAATATGGTAAGACAACTCTATTATTAAAAATAGCCCCTTCTGCTGGGTGATGATGATGAACACTTTTAATCCCAGCCCTTGGGAGGCAGAGGAAAGTGGGTCTCCGAGTTCAACGCCAGCCTGGCCTACAGAGTAAGTTCCAGCAAAGCCAGGGACCCCTGTAAAGGTAAAAGAAAGGGGGTGGGGCTGGGAGTGGGAGAAAGGAAGGAAATGGTAGCCCTTTCTAATTTATTTTATTCCTATGAGAGTTTTTACTGCATACGTGTATGTGCACCACATGCATGCCTAGTGCTCACGGAGGCCAGAGGAGAGCATGAGGTCCACTGAAATCTGAGCTACAGGTGGTCACGGACAACCACGTGGGTGCATGGAGTGGAACCCGGGTCCTCTGGAAAAGCAGCCAGTGCTCTTAATTGCTGAGCCATCTCTTCAGCACTGACAGCCGCTTTTAAAACTGTGATTCTGAAATGGCTACAAGATCGCTGGAGCTGGCCAACAATGTCAGTGCTAAGCTTCCTGCTTTAGAATGAAACATTTTGGGGGTACCAAGGACTGAACCTAGGAAGCTGATATTTACTAGCAATATTTTATCCTTAGCGATATTCCTCGGAGAGAAATCTCAGGAGCAATGGTCTGAGAAACTGCTGTAGAGGTGTGCGTGCATGCGTGCATGTGTTCATGTGCATGTTTGTGTATATTTGGGTGTACAAACCATACATGTACATGTGTGTGGGTTCAAGGTCAATGTCCCATGGGAACCATCGTTTAGCCATCTGTTTTGAGGGGTCTTTCACTGGGACCTGAAGCTCACTGGGTTGGAGAGAATGGCTGGCCACAGAACCCCCAGAAGTCCTCAAGTCTCTACCTCCTCAATACTGGGATGATAGACAGGCAGCATCACACGCGGCTTTGTTATGTAAGTCTGGGGACCAAGCACATTACTGGCTTAGCCATCTCCTCAACCTCTCGGATGAGTTTTACAAACGCAGCATCCGACCTTGGCAGAGCAGAACTGCCCCCGGGGCCACACACAGTTACAGCCACCAAGGACTAGGCTGAAAGCTCTGATGCCTGGCTCTGCTCCACATGGAGAAAGTAAATGCCGGCCAGAGGGCCCAGTGCACGCACTGTTGGCCATTGCGACGGGGGCTCTGCTAACCCACTGACAGAGACCAAGACAAAGCCCACCTTCAGGAAGCCAAAAGGAGCCAGGAAACAATCTGGCCCTGTGGGGAACTAGGGGCACCTGGGAGACGGGAATGGATATTTTGTTCCTTCGGTTTCTGAGCTCGTTTTTTAATAAGAGCTAAAGAAAAAGCCCAGACCCGAAACATCTTACAAACAGAATTCCTCCTTTATAAACACATCTGCATGCTCACGGTGGGGCCGGGGATCATTAGCCAGTGTGTCTGTCCCAAGGCACCATGGGTATTTGCTGCCACTCAAAGATCACTGTGATGTGGTTCGTGTTCAGTTCTCCTGTAAAGAGGATTTTGCTCCGGTGAAATAGGACGGCTTAACTTTGAACCGGGGCACAGAGCCCACGGTGCATTTGTTATGGGATACATCAAAGCATCAGGAAGCTGTCGGGAGGTCTCCAGAAGTCTGCACAGGCCCCGGAAGCATTGGGCCATGACAAGGGCGAAGGGCGTAAGCAAACTCATTTCCACACTCACTGATGTTGGGCCACACTGTGGGGCCACCCTATCAGGCTTAAGGTAGCTGCTGTTCAAAAGGCCGGTCCTTGCCTTGAAATGAGAAGGGCTCCTGGTTAGAATCTGGGAAGGCATCAGAAAAAGCCAGATTCTTTATGCCTACCTGGTCTGCCCTCACTGTACACAAACAAATGGATTAGTTGTAAGATGTAGCGGTGGGACCTAGTGAACGGCTCTTAGTGTGTTCCCTGCCACGCAGAAAATGTAAATAGAACCTTAAGAAATAGTGGTGAGAAGCCATGTGTGAGCACGCATGTAGAGGTCAGAGGACAATTCAGGTGCCATTCCTCAGGGGCTGTCCACCCTGTGTTTGGTGGCAGGCCTCTCGCTGGCCTGGAATTTGCTGACCAGGCTAGGACGGCTGTCCAGCGAGGCCCAGGATCTCCCTATTTCTGCCTCCCCAGCACCAGAACGACAAATGTGCGTCACCATAATTAGCTTTTCTCCTGGGTTCTGTGGATCAAACTCAGGTCTCTTGCTTCCAGGCAAGGACAATAGCCCCAGGCCCTTGTGACATGGGTTATTCTGTGGCTGTTTGGCAATGGGGGTGGAACCCAGGGCTTTGTGTATGCTAGGTGGGTGATCTATGACTGAGTCATATCTCGGCCTGTAACGAGCTTCCTATGGGAGGAGAGGAGAGTCTTGGGAGACGGGATGGACAGTCCAAGTCCTGCGTCGGAGAAATGCATTATTTTCTTTCTTCTCGTCTAGTGAGACCTCCCAGGAGGCTTTGCTCTCCCATGAGTTGGGCATCATTTCCTGCCAGGGAGAGAGCAAGGTTAGAGAAAGTGAAGGAGCTCCAGGGTCATCGTCAAATGAACGCCTGCCTAGCATAAGGGGCTCCCGTCCCCAGTGAGGTCAAGGGAGGGATTCCTAGGAAGTGAGGTCCCAGGAGAACTGAACAAGCAGCAAATGGTTGGCAGGGTGCACAGGCTGTGTGCAAACCGCTATGTGGCCCCAAACGGTCCAGCCGCAGAAGCTCACGTGCTGCTTCCGAGTCTGGAGGAAATCCGAGGCCTGAAAAATGCATCTCCAGGGTTTGTGTCCATTAAAAGGGACAGGGAGCTGACAGGGGCCCCCACCTAGAGACAAGCTGAGCCCTGGTCATTTGACACTCCGGGGCACATACATCTTGCTCAGCAGTTTGAAGAGGTGACTACATCCCCAGGAATCCCAGCATGGCAAAGTGCACCCTCGATTAGAGGTGGGGAAATGTGAGACCCTTGGAGGGCTCAGGCTTGCCAAGGTCACAGGGAGCCTCGGCAGAAGTTCAGTGATCAGCAAAGTTGAAACAAAACAGGGAAACATGAGAAGGACACAGGGAGGGAACAGAGCACCCAGACAGAACCGAGCTAATCACCAGCATAAATTCTTTAAGTGGTTTCTTAAGCTTGAAATTTGATCAGGAATTTATTGTGCAAGTTGGGATGCTGAGGCTTGGTCAAGGCTTGGGCGTTTCACCCTGAATAGCCTCTGTATCATCTCATTAAATGCGTGCAAACCGGAGTCAGCAAGCATTGTGTCACAAAAGAGAAAGCCCCTAAAACACACAGAGATAGACAAAGAGATTAGGGGTCAAGCCTTCTAGCCCTAGACAGCCAGACAGTGGCTCGTCCCTTCTCCGAGGGTGTAATGAGGTCACATCATTCCCAGGACCAGGGTAGGTAGACAGTGTGGGTCAGTTTGTGTCACAGCGATGGGGTATCTTAGAGCCTTTCCTGGGGAGATATAACAAAACGTCAATTCACCCAGCAAGAGAGGATACTGGTACTAAAGGATTCCATCTATGCCTGACTTGGTGAACCAATGGGCTTGTTGGGGTGACTCATAGATAGCCACACCCCTGGCAAGTCCCCTGGGCAACAGGACAGTCACACCAACAAAGAGTCCTACCTATAAGATGGATGATGGTTGACAGTTTGTATCAGTGATGGGTCATCTGGGCACCTTTCAGGCAGCTACACTGTGACGAGTCTCCCTCATCCCCCTCAGTTGTCTGCCTCTTGTCTAGTGTCAGGTAGGGGCTGAATCTTGAGGATCCCATGAGGGCTCTGGGATCCTGATGGTCTAGCCTCCCGCACATCGTCACAGCTCCTCTGACTCAGGAGTGTCCCTTACCCTTGCAGTCTGGTTTTTGGGTCCTTTGAAGGAAGTGTGTTGTTTGGGAAGCATGGAGGCATTCTAAAAGCTCGGCTTCCCTGTCATCCAGCAGCACTGACAAGTCCATTCCTTTCAAACTGGGGAACCAAGCTACAGTAGAGACCTAGGGTCCCTGGACACCTGCAGAATACAGACAGCGCCCCCTAGAGAACAGGAGGTGAAATGACATCTGAGAAACTGTTCCTGGTTAAGGCATATGGGAGGCAGGAAAGTCCAGGTTGTCTTCCACGTGCACACACCTGCATGCACATACATTATACACATACACATACACACATGCATGAACACACAATGCATGCACAGGCACATGGACACGTACATACACACACGCACACACAGACACTTATACTTTTAATATTATTTACCAGCTTTTGGCATTATTTTACTCTATAAATGTTGGCTCATTAGATTCCCACTGGTCAAGTTATGTGCAGGTTACATGAATCATAACTCCTCTTTTCTCTTCTCTCTCTCTCTCTCTCTCTCTCTCTCTCTCTCCCCTCTCCCCTCCCTCTATCTCTCTCCTTTCCCTCCCTCCCCCTCTCCTCTTCCTGTCCCCTCTCTCCCTGTCTCTCTCTCCCTCTGTCTCTCTGTTTCTCTCTTCTCTCTCTCCCCCTCTCCCTCTCCATGTCCCTTTTTTCTCTCTCTCCCTCTGTCTCTCTGTCTTTCTCTGTCTCTCCCTCTCCCTCTGTCTTTCCCTCTCCCCCTCTCCCTCTCCCCCTCTCCCATCCACCCCTTCTTCCCTCCAATGGACACCAAGCTCCCTACATGTGCACTTGCTCGGCTCTTGCACCAGAGTTGACAGGATGCATTTGCATGGTCCACGCTGACAACCCAGATCATTCAGGTGGTGGAGGCAGGAGCCATAGATTTCTCTGCAGCCACCATGGTCTGTGAACATGACTTCCTGTCTAGTTAGGTATCAGCTACTTTTCTCACTGAAGTGACAAAATACCTGGCCTGTAGCCATTTAAGAGAGAAATGGTTTGTTATGGCCTATAGTTTAAGTTCATACCATCCATCACAGCAACACGGTGGCAGGCAGGGAGGGCATGACGGCAGTAACAGGAGGCCGGCTGACCACACTGCATCCACAGTTAGGATGCAGAGAAGTGAACAGCAAGGAGGGCCAGACTATAAAACCTCAAGGCCCACCCCCCCAGTAACCAACGTCTTCTGGTGAGGAGCCACCTCCAAAAGGTTCTAAAACCTTCACCAAACCTACCAACAGCTGGCTAAGTGTTCAAGGACTTAGGTCTGTGGGGGACGAGTCACATTCAAATGCGAACATCTCACGCTGTGTAGTCTTAGGTCTGTGAGTGTCCGATTTATAAAGGTTTCAACATCTGTCCACTCTGCTTTAGGTCTCACCTTGGCTAACTCATACCAGGGCCAACATTTGTTCCCAATCTGACTGAGGCTTTGAATCCAGAATGTGTGAGGAACTTTCATACCTCAGCAACTGAAAACAATCAATAAAGGAGGGAAGACGTGCTGAATAGATGCTTCCCAAAAGACAGTCTACAAATGGCCAGTCAGCACGTGGAGATGTTCAGCCTCATTAGTCACTAGGAAATGTGCATTCCAAACACAGTAAGATAATCACTTAACTAGTGTTAACATTAAAAACAGAAAGAAAAAATGCCCAACAATAATAGAATATTACCGAGGACACAGAAGAACTGAAACTTTCAGCCTCTACCAACCGGAGCGGAAAATTTTGTTAATACAGTGTTCTGAGTATCTTAGAGAGTCAATGAGTGGGGCAGCCATTCTGTAAGCATTTACCCAAGAGCGACAAAAATAATTATGTGTATGTGTCCATGTGCCTGTGCATGCATGTGTATGTTCATGCGTGTGTGTATGTGTATGTGTATAATGTATGTGCATGTTTAAGGTGTTCTCTCTCTCTCTCTCTCTCTCTCTCTCTCTCTCTCTCTCCCTCTCTCTCTCTTTCTCTTTCTCAACTGAAGAAAATGCCAATCACTCATCAGTACATAAGACAACTCTGGTGCATCTTATGCACAGAATAGAACATTCGAACTCAGCACCTAAGAGAAATAGACTGAGTCAAAAGTCCTTGATGTAAACTTGGAGCCCTGCACTTCTGAGCCCTGTTCCAGGTCAGCCTCATTTCTTCTTCTTGCTTTCTGGGTTTTGTATCTGGGTTCATGTGGAGCTCCTCTGAGGACATACTTATGCAACTTCATAGATGGGCACAGAAGTTAAGCCAAATGTATACAGAACTGCATACTTCATGCTGTCCTAGAGTAGCTGAAGCTGGCCTGTTTTAGTAGAAACCGGGCCACGGATTGTTTGGACGGCGAATAGAAGGGAATTCTGGGAAGGGCACAGGTGGGGTATCTGTCAGATTTGGTTGAATATAGTTGCCACTTATTTGAAAACTTGTGTATCTATGGGGCTGGGGAGGAGGCTAGTCAGTCTTGTGCTCGGTGGACAACCTGGAGTTCTGTCCCCAGAGCCCATTTGACAGAACGACAGACATGGTGCTAAGAATTTGCAATCCCAGCTGGGAAAGTGGAGTCCTGAGACTCCCCGCTAGACATCTTAGCCTAATTGGTGACCTCCAGGCCATGGAGAGGGAGAGACTATAACTCAAGGGGAAGTGGACATTGCTCCTGAGAACGAAGCCCATGGCAGTCCTGTGGCCTCCACACATATGTGCACACACGTGCACACACATAGACTATTGTGTCACACACACACGTTTTAAAAACCCCATCTTTGTATTGTGGCTTTATGTATGGAAGTAAGCATAGAATACAACCATGAATGGTCACGTTTTCCTTCATAGAATAGAAGCACCTGGTCCAAACTAGAAACCACAAAGAGCAATGGAGGTAGGCTTCATTGGAGTAACCTATAGGTTTAAAAGTTCTCCCTAGCTCAGGGCACCCTAAAAGCTACTATGAGAGCTCCAAAAGAAATGGAAGTTGAGGAGGAGGGAAGAATGTAGCTTCTTGTAAAGGAGATTAAGAGAGGAGGAGGCTTTTTCTCCCCAGCTTAAAACAGTCTCTTCGTATAATTAAACCTCTGCTGATTTACAAGACCTGGTAGGCAGGCAGAAGGCTGGAATTCAAAGCCCGCCTTTCAGCACGATACGCTCTAAACAAAGCAGAAGAAGCAGTAATTATAAATTGTTGTTACTGTTAATTAACCGCTGGAGGCCACAGGGAAGATTAGTAGTCCGTCTGGGAGAGAGAACTCCGGGTCTTAAGTTCACAAGGGGCTTGAAGGTAACTGACAGCCCCATAAACCTCGACAGATGACCAGACACTGTATTCCAGGGGCCACTGGGATAACTCAAACCAAGTCAGCCTTACAGGGTCGAGAGGGAAATCTAGACATGGTTGTCTCAAATGAGCTTCAGGATGGAGCACAAGAGCAGATCCCCAAGCTCCTAGGTAAAAGTGTGGTTCTGAAATACAGCCTGAGGCAGAGTCACTGGCCAAAGACAACCAGTGCTCCTTCCCTCACTTCAGTTTTACTTTCGCTGTTGTTTTATTTGGTACGGATTTCTTACAAACGCACACCCCCACCCCTCCACACCCCTCCGGAGCGCACCCAAGATGATCCAGGCTTCGAAACAGCCAGGCTACGGGATTACTTTGTTGTCTTGTTAACTGGCCCTGGTTTGGAAAGCACTGCCGGACTCCTGGACACTATCCCAGGCACATGGTGTTCCCTAGCCAGCCAGGCAGAAGGACATTAGCAGACCAGGAGAGCCAGCCAGATGTAACGAGCCGATCTCGTAAATATTGTTGGGCTCTTGGCAGCGAGTCTCAGCATACTGTACTTCTGGACTCCGGGCATATGCTCTACAAGTGGGAACAGAGGTGGCTTTCTTTCGTTTGTATGGACGTGCGTGTGCGTGTGCGTGTGTGTGCCCGAGCGCACGCACAACTAGGTAATGCTCATCCTTTGATGCAGAGACCCTTGTTTTTATTTGGAACTTACTTTGTCTAGGTTAATCATTAACCTGGGTAAGCCTCTGGGATCTACACGACTCCACCGGCCTCCCTGCTCTGGGATTGTGTGCACGTACACGCTCAGCTTTTTCATAAGTTCCAGGAACCTAACTCAGTTCCTCTTGCTTGATGAGCATCTTGTGCAGCAAGCTATCTTCCCCACCTCTGAGCTGCCTTCACTAACACGGGTACAGTCTGCCCTTTGTGGCCTCTCAGGGGCGGGCTAGCTACCCGGTGCTTTTTAACGTGGTGGTTGGGCAGAGGCTGTAGTCAGGTTACCTGAAGGCTGGAAGGGATAGTGAGGGCTGTTGCCACAGAACCATACTCCCGGATTCCCTGGGACTGTGGGATCCTGGGATGTCAGAATCAAGCAGAAACCCTGAATCTCAGTGGGGACATGTGACAAACGGATGGAAAGGTGACTGGAAGACTTAAACCAACAGTACTGATCTTGAAGGAACGAGGGGCAGGACTGAAGTTTCTTTTGGACAATCAGGAGAAGGACCTGCAGGGGGATTTATCTGACCAATCACAGCCATCTTTGTTACAGCTCCACCAATCTGACCAATCACAGCCATCTTTGTTACATATCCACCAATCTGACCAATCACAGCCATCTTTGCTATATCCCCGCCAACCCTGAGACTCAGGTCATCCCAGCCAGGGTAGGGGACTGCTGGGCTGAAGGGAGCACCCTCTCAAGCATGTCAGGTTGGGTTGGTGCATACCCTGTGCGAACAGTAATCATCTCGTGTTTTGTCATGAGTCACTCTTGTGCCTCAGCTTAGCTTGGTCCCAGCAGAGCTGCTCGAAAAGTGTGGAAGTGATAGATGCTTTGTGAGCCTCAGAGAAGAGGAGCGACAGGGCAGGAACGTGCGACGCAATAGACTAAACACTACATACACCTCACTACTTCACGGGACATACTTATGCTAAAACCTTTCACTGTTTATCTGCATCGTTTTTGCAGCAACTCAGACACACTGAGCCCTGTCCCTCTGTATATAGAGTGTGGGACTCTCAAGCCTCTTTTCTCTTTGGACTTTTGCCACTGACAGGAGAAGTTCCTGGAATTCTCACGGGGGCTAGTGTTTCCGACTTCTTATGGTGTAGGAGGAGCGAGTAGTCTGGTTCCTCACCCCCCAGGAGTACTGCTCCTGGACAGCAATGGCTTCTATCCAATTCAGTGTTGTCTGCATGTCACCAAGACTTCAGGGGTGGGGTGGGGGTGGGGTTCTGACAGGAAAGGCAGCCAAGCCACACAGTCATTATCAAAAGCTGCGGGTCTTCTAAACAGGGGAGCCACTCCTGCACCCTATCCTAAGTCCCACAGTGAAGAAACATTCCCAAGGGTACCAGGTCTGCATATGCATGAGTGCGTATCACAGAGTACGCAGGTGTCAGTCTCTGGGCATCACAGACACCTGAGCAGCGTTCATTGGCTTCCCCAGCCCAGTGCTCTTTTAAAGGATGCAAGCAGGTGGGCCACAGGACTCTACCATGGCCTCTTGGAGGGAGATTGCTAAGTCAGGCTGCCACGGACCCCACAGCATCACAGTACATTCAATCCCAGCAACTCACTCTCCTCACATGTCACAATGAAATCCAATCGAGTTAATGTGTCCAACAGGCCTACTGTGACACACTTTGAGAGTGTCTCTAGTTTTTGCTGTGACTGAATCCCATAGCCTAGCATGTTTGGTGTGTGGGGCAGTGGGCTGGTATGTTTTCAAAAGTACTATTTGTAATTTGGGAAACACTAGATATAAAAATTATAGTTCCAAGAGAGATTTAAACGGCGTCCATCATCATCATCCCACCACCGTTAACATTTCAAATTACCTCTCCCCAGTTATTCTCATGCAGGTGTTTTCCATTTAATTTTATTTTAATGCAATAGTAATTACGCGGTGTGGTAGCGTCCTGGGCTATTCCTCTAAGTCTGTTTCTTTTTTTTCCCCTCCTCTGATTGTAAATGGATCCCCAGTGATGCTGAGACATTACAATATCCTGTGCGGTGGCCAGGCTGACTGAGATTCAGTGGCTCAGCAATAAGGGATGAGAGAGAGAGAGAGAGAGAGAGAGAGAGAGAGAGAGAGAGAGAGAGAGAGAGAGAGAGAGAGAGAGAGAGAGAGAGAGCTGATCATGAGCACACGGAAAGGGGAGAAGGGAACGAGGGAATGGGGAGGGAGCGGGCGCAGGAAGGTAAAAGTAAGAGAGAGAGAGAGGAGAGGGAAATAGCCCCTGTTGTAATGAGTCAGGCACACCTGGCTGTTGCCAGGTAACTGTGGGGCGGAGCTTAGGCAAAATGGAAGCAATAAGGAACTTGGTTCTTTCTGTCTCTGTTCTGGTCAGAATTAAAACATCTGGCATAGGAGGAAGAGAAGCCCTTCCTCAAGACTCGAAGTAGACACATTTCTAAACACAGGAAGAGCGAAGATGCTGGTTAGCGGGAATAAAAAGCCAATGTTAATGACGCTGTTTTACAGTGTTGTAAAAAGCTGAAGGATGTGCGCTAGTGCAGAGAGTGGGGGCTCAGGAAGGGGAAGTGAGTGGATGCTTTGTGCTCTGTGGGGAGAAGGAGGGGGAGGGGGAGGAAGGGGAGCAGCAGCGGGAGGAGCAGCAGGAGGAGGAGGAGCAGCAGGAGGAGGAGGAGGAACAGGGGAGGAAGGGCAGGGAAGAAGGATGAGGAAGAAGAGTGGGAGGAGGAAGAGGAGGAACAGCAGGAAGAGGAGGAGGAGAGGAGGAGTGGGAGGAGGAGAAGGAGGAACAGGTGAGGAAGAGGGAGGGAAAGGAGGGACAGGGGAGGAGGGGGAGGAAGAGGAGGAAGGTGCCACGGCAGGTAGACTAAACTCTACCTCTTGTTCCTCAGCACACCAGGGAGGGGCAGTAGATACCAGCTGGCCCTGGGCAGGCCATGGGAGAGTCCCTCAGTGTCAGCCAGTGGCTCAGAGGAGCTACAGGGCACAGGGCAGCAAGCTATACACTGCTCTGGAGGCTCCACAGTGCCACTGCCAGGGACCTAGGAGGGGACAAACCATAGCGACTCAGTTGTGGTTTCCATTGCTGTGAAGAGAGAGCAGCTCCTATAAAGGGCAACGTTTAACTAGGGCTGGCTTACAGTTCAGAGATGTAGTCTATTCTCATCATGGCAGGCAGACATGGTGCTGGAGAGGTAGCTGAGAGATCTACATTTGATTGGCAGGCAGCAGAAAGAGATAGTGACACTGGGTCTGGCTTGGGCATTGAAACCCCAAAGTGCTCCCCCCCAACTCCCTCCCCTCCCCGCCCCAGCCACTCCCCCTCGACAAACTTCATCCAACAAGGCCACACCTCCTAATGCATCTCCCTAAGCATTCAGGGAGCCATTCTCATTTGAACCAGCACACCACAGGTTTCTCTTCTTTGTCCCCCCACCCCCCTTCTGCCCTAGCTAGATTAGTCGTCAGCTTGGCGCAGTCTACAGTCACCTGAGAGGAAAGTCTAGATTGAGGAATTTCCGAACTCGGTCCAGCCTGTGGGCATGACCCCGCCTACCACGGGCGGCGCCATCCCTTTCTAGGCGCCACCTCAAGTCAGGTCCTGGGATGTATAAGAAACCTAGGTAAGCCAGACCGTACGTGACCCAGCAAGACATGTTTTTGTATTACCTTGGTTCTGAGTACCCTGTCTGGAGGTAACGCTGTACCGAATGGCAGGCTGGTCTGGTCTGGTCTGGATTTCCTGCCCTGAGTCTCTGTCCTTATTTATAGTAGTGAAATGTGATCTAGAAGTAAAAGCGGAAATACCCTTTATCTCCCAGGATGCTTTTGGTCAGAGTGTTTTTTATCACAGCAATGGAAAGGAAAATAGAACTTCCTTTTCCTTTGTTCTGGCAGAGAGGGTCAGCAAATACATTTTTTTGATTTATCCAGCTGCAGCTATGACTTGTGAAGTGAGCGATGGGGTGGGGGAGGGAAACTGCCAGCATATTTATTTAGCTATTTTATTCGGTTCTTATGTCTACCTCCCTACCACCACTCCCATCCCCCACCCCCCACATACACACTAGGTGGGAGAGAAAGAAGGTCAGGAGGAAAAAGGGGACATAGACCTCTTTAGACTTCTTCCTGCTTATTAGGGTTGTTGCTTCCTAGGGGCAAGTCCAGTTTTCATCAGCACACTATCCAGCAATCTAGCAAACACAGCAGCAGCGGGATCAGCAGCTACCACAGGCCCACTCGGGCTCTCCCATTTATGAGTCCCCAGAATTAAACTATCTGCAGCTGGCAAAAATCACAGCCCTGCTAGTGCACAAGGCAAATCACAGTCACCTGCTGTGAAGTGGCCTCTTATCCCACACCTAGGAGTAAAACAAAAACATACTCATATCGCATAACCTTTTTTTTTTTTTTTTTTAAAACAAACCAAAATCCTCTCTACAGGGGAACAGGGAAGAAATGCTAGATTCAGGGCTTCTCCACCTGTGGGTCATGACCTCCTTGGCAAACTATCTCCAAAACGCCTTACAATTCATAAAAGTAGCAACATTGTAGCTATGAAGTAGCAACGAAAGTAATAATTTTATGACTGAGAGTCACCACGACACAAGGAACTGCATTATAGGCTTGCACCACTAGAAAGCTGAGAGTCACTGAAGCATTACGAGTTGAGAACAAGATGATGATTCAAGATTGGTCTTTTCAGAACAGAGAAGCCACTGTAGAGGCCAGGGAACAGAGTGCTAGCCTAGCTCTCCTGCTCGAGGGTGCCGTGGGGGGTATGCTCAACGCATTACTGGGCTACACAGGGCAGGGCAGTCCGCTGCATGGCGTTGTGGGCAGTGGGTGTGAGCCTCTTCTCTTCCCAACAAGTCTTAACTCTGCTCTTCCTTGGGAAAACAAATCAAGGAGCTGGAGGTAGGGGCTTTAGGAAGGGATCCTTCTACCCACGTCAGATCAATATCACACTGGGGTGGCAGAAATCAGGAATCCAGAATCTCAGGTTTCATCGGATCGTGTAAAACTGTAAAGTCAAGACACAGAGCAGGCTCTGAAGTGCCCCGAGTTGGCTGAAGAGAGGCTCAGCTGCTGAAGTGGTTATATCGTAAAGTTAGGAACCAGGATCCAAAGAAAGGGGGCGTGGCTTATAATCCTAGCTTGAGGAGGTGGCCATAGGCAGATGCCTAGAGCTCCCTGGACAGGCAGCCTAGCCTACCTGGCAAATTCTGAGCCAGTGAAACACTTTGTCCCAAAAAACCCAATATGGTTAGCACCTGAGAATGAGAGCCGAGGCTGTCTTTTGGCCTCCACATGCTTGTCCATATCCTCACACAGACAAGTCCACCCCCATCCCACTGGGTCTCAGACAGATGCGGCTTTAAAGTACAGTGACATTGGACCCAGGGAGGGAATCACATCGTGTTGGCTATCTGTGACTTTCAAAGGTCTCATGTCACACGGTCTGCCTGCAGACTCTTTAACATGTTGTTAAGTAGAGGACCACCTCACCTGGGAGTGGTGGGAGAGGGAGACTCCAGTCCTCTCGTGGGGACAAGCTCAACTCCCCTTTCCTGTGTTATATACCATGCAGATGATTCTGGGAACAGCAGGGCCTGACCACATTCCCAGCATCCCTTTCTCTCTGCTTCTGACTGCAGATGCATTCTGACCAGCTGCCTCATGTTCCTGTGGCCGAGATGTCCTGTCACCATGGACTGGACTGACTGTACCTGCACATGGTGAGTGCCCCCCAAAAGCTTCCTCCTTTGTGTTTTTGTGCTGCTTCGGTCAGGTATTTGAGCCAGCAATGAGAATAGTAATTAGCACAGATGGGCTTGGAGACATTTTCATGAGAAAAGGCTGCATAGACACAAGGAGAGTGTTCCTGGATGGATGATGTAGCCCTGGGCAAGCCTCCCCTGTGTGCAACAGTTTCTCTGTGAGTTTGGTATAATTTACAAAGCTCTTTGAAGAGCCTTGCCACAGCTCTGTATGGATGCTAGCCAATACCACTGGTGAGATGTGGGAGAGGGTTCAGAGGCGGCACTGAGGAAGCCGAGGTAGGAGAAGCTTGAGCTAGCCTGGGCTACAGAAAGATCCTGTCTTTAAAGAGAGAATGAGAGGGGAGAGGGAGAGCGCCCAAGGCCCTGCACATCTATGTAGACATTTTCTTTGTTTCCTCTGATATTGATTCTCTACATCTGGTACCGTCTCCGAGGTACGGGAAACAACCCAACCCCCAGCAAGCCTTACAATTCCAGACCGTTTGCCAGTGATGGAAAGTGCTAGAGGGTTAATATCTAAAATGGATGTTTTGGATTCGAGAAGCACTTAAGAATCTATACATGTATTCTCTGTGTGATAGGCTCTCCTCCGGGTGACTGCATGCAGGTGCAAGAGGTGGGAGGCAGGTTACCCATCGGGATAGTAAGTGATACACCATTAGAGTAATACAGGGCTGTCAACAGTGCTGGGATGACAGTGGCAGGTGTGGTTCTTGCCAATCTTCTTAGGCGATTTCTTTTTAAACAGCAGGAAACTGAGCTGTTAGATTGGTATCTATTGCCTGCTGAAGGGAGTCCAAAAGAGTGTGTGTGTGTGTGCGTGTGTGTGTGTGCATGTGTGTGCGTGTGTGTATGCACTCGCGCTTGCCTGTGTGTGTGTGTGCGTGTTACATACACAAACCAGTGAAGGTAAGGATTCCTGGAAATGGCTTTCTCATCCAGGATGGAGGGTGACGGAGCACAAGCCCAGCTGCACACATGCTCGACTGAAAGGGTCTTCAGGTACATTGGGCCCAAGGCCACTGCCACTTCATTTGCTGGTGGAATGAATCTCTCGACTAAGTGAGGTGAGGATCGGCTTACTGTCTCTCGGGGAGAGCCATAGGAGGTTGTTGGTTAGCAGACAGGAGTGGAGGTATGAAGCAGAGGTGGGGGCTTCGGGGCATGGTTGGGGATAGGAAGTCTGTGGGCAGCAACCTGGGCGGGCCTGAAAACCTCCTGCAAACAGGTTACGGTTCTCAGGACCAACGCCAGTTATTCCAGTCTACAGGAGGCCATTGTTTTGGGCCAAGCTGCTACGAGAGACCCTAACAGTCCAGCCAGGCTGGAATGGAATCAGTCACTAACACTAAGGATGACCATCAAATCGAGCTTTGAAAAAACTGCTTTGGGCTAGTTTCCCCCAAGCAGGGGCATCCCAGTCAACTGAATGAACTCAGTGTGGAAGTTCTATTTCAACCATGTAAGGAGAGAACTCCGCAGAGCCCCCCCCCCTTTTGTTCTTGTTTCTACTTTCCCCAGCCCTTTCTGCCGCTCAGCTCAGCTAGCTGGAGGCTCCTTCTACATCCAGGTTGCAATAAAAAACTAAACCAGACCTTTAAACTAGACCGTTGCTACCTTGTCTCAGATACTCATCTCAGGAGGTGGACGCCAGGATAAACTGAGGTTGACTGCTGACTGCTCCACAGCCAAGTGAACACTGTACACGGAGTTCAAATCCCACCAAGGGCTGTTCCTTTAAGGAGGGTTTCTATTGCTACACAGGAGCTAACTTGCAGCCTGGGGTGGAGGGTCTCAATTACAGAACTCAGATACTTAAGTAGCAATAGCAAAGAATCTGGCATTCCCGCGCATGCGTCCGTGCAGATACCTCAGGTGAGTCTGGCATACAGGATTGTTCCTAGACCTTGCAGGCAGCCACTGCCATACAGCACCAGGAGCGGGGGAAAAACGCGCATGCGTCGTGTGTGTTGGGAGGGGGCGGGGAGGTGGAAACGCATGCGCGACCACGGGGCGGCGCTTTCGCGGCCGGCAGGGGCGTGACCTTCAGCGTAAGGGGTTGGGCCTGGCCTGCAGGTCTAACCGGACCAGCCCGCACCAGGACCCCCATGCACATGGCGCAGCATGTGTTCCTCACCGGGTCCCCAGGTGACCTGGGGCCTGCGGGACTTGGCGGGGAGGTAGTGTGCCTGGATCTCTCTCTCAGGTCTCCGGCCTGGCTTGATCTATTGCAGCCCGGCGGGAAAGAAGTCCAGGAGAACAGCGGATCACTGGTTTCAGGTCCCCCAGGACCGGTTGTCACCGGTCTCTGAGGCCCAGCTGTACTCTTCGGAGTTAGTTGAGCAGGCAGAGGCTTTGGGAGGGAGCAGAGGACCGTTGTAGGAGGCGCGCCAGCCTTGCACAGCCTGCCCTACATTTGAAATCTGTGTACAGTTGTGTCCCCAGCTTCCTGCTGTGGGGTTCATCTGGAGCCGTCGTCCATATCTATGTTCAGGAGAGGTTTAGTGAACACCGGACTCACATGCTTACCCCCACCCCCACCCAGAGCCAGGGAGAGCTGTCAGTCCCTGATTCGCACCACCACACCCCTGCCTCCTGTCTTCGGAGTTAGTTTGCCCCTTGTGCCGCAGGCCTCACTCCACTCCGGTGTGTCTCTGGAGTCCCCAGGGTTTTGTGCACTCTGCCTGCTGGTTTGCTTATCACTAATTATCCCCAAACGGTTTGGCTTTCCAAGCCTCTCGAGCAAGTATCGAGACTTATGAAAGAAAGCATCCTTTGTCAGCACCCTTGCGTCTTAGCCTCTTCCCAAATATTGACCAGCAGCTGTAAGTCATCTTAGAGGGGACTCTGGTTCCTCACTCAGCCCAAGCAGCCTTCTGCTAGAGCTGAAGAGGCACAAGGGAGGTTGGGGAGGGGCTCTGACCCACGTGCTTCCTTTTTATGCTTTGCTCAGCTGTTCTTAACATACTGGTCCCTGTGAGGAGACAGCCTCTGGGATCAGGAGCTGCTGGGCTGCTGTGTGTTTTTTTGGAAATACGAGTATATGGAGTTTGAAAATTAGATTTATTTCTGTGTGTGAGTGTATGCGCAGGTGTGGAGGTCAGAGGACAACTTTGGGGAGACTAGGTGGGCCTCAGGCTTGGAGGCAAAAACACCTTTACCCCATTGAAGCATCTTGCTGGTCCATAAATATACTCCCCTCCTCTTACAATAAAAGTGCTGCCTGCTTAGTATAAGAGCAGAAACGAAGTGTTAAGAAAGTGACAGACCTTTGGTTGGTGTCCAGGGGAGGGGGACAGGGACAGGGTTTGGGATTTAAATAAAAGAATGACAGACAGACAGGCAGGCTGGCAGGCAGACTGAAGGGGCTAGCCCCAGGGAACTCCACCCTCTGGAACTAAGCCTGGGACCTTTTGTTCTGTATTGTTCTAGACTTCATCTGCCGTGAACGCAAACTTACTTTTGCTTAAAACCCGTAAAAATTATACTGCAGCCCTCTGGCCCACCACCGCTGGCTGATCCACCCTTGCAGCCAGGCTTCCTGCTCTAAAGGCTTAACAACCTCCCCACTCAGGACCATCTGCCTGATCAGACACTTGTGGGGCTGGAGGGATGCTTCAAATTTAAACCAGAACAGAGCTTAAGTTTAGGAGGAAAGGAAGCCCCCGATGCATCCCGGGACATCCCGGGGGGACTGCGTTAGAAATAAACTTACCACTGTGCTTGCCTCTGCTTGGGGTTGGAAATTCCTCACCCCTGGTAATCAGGCAGGCAGTGCCATTCCCAGCCTGTTCTGTTCCCAGCTATTGCTTTCGCAGGCCGGATGGACTTGGCAAGGTAAAAACCTCTCGACCTGTTTTCTTCCCTTGTCTCTTTCAGGGGTTGGCAAGACAACCTTGATCCAGAAAGCCATCACGGTCCTACAGTCTTCCGGGCTGCCTGTAGATGGATTTTACACACAAGAAGTCAGGCAGGGGGGGAAGAGGATAGGATTCGATGTCGTCACCCTGTCTGGTGCCCAGGGACCTCTGTCCAGAGTTGGGTACTGGTATTTTGTTTCTGCGGGGTTTTGTCTCTAGCCTGGCCTCAGTACTTCTTGGGAGCATTTCTTCTCTGTGTGAGTGTACATGCATGTGGCCCATATGTCCATGCAGAGGCCAAACAGGGGCACGTGGTGTCCTGCTCTGTTGTTCTCTGCCCTAGTCCCCGAGACAGGGAGTCTCACAGAACGTGGAGTTGGCATGGGGGCCAGTCCCAGAAGCCTCTATCGCTAAGTTCTATCCCCCAGCCCTCTGTTTAATTTTAACCTTAGTTTTTGATACAAGGTCTTGCTATGTAGCCCCTGCTGACCTGGAACTCATAGAGATCCACCTGCCTTTGCCTCCTAGTGCTGGGATTAAAGGCGTGCACTATCGTGCCCAACACCCCCTTGCTGACTTTTTAATTTTGAGGAAGTCTAAGTTGCCCAAGCTGGTTTTGAACTCAGCTATGGCCCAAACAGCCCTTAAACTTTTTGTTCTCTTGTCTTCTCTCGCCTCAGCCTCCCGATTAGTTAGGGTGAGGATAGGAGACCCACCACATTGGGTTCAGCTCTTGTGCTGTGGTGCAGGGACCTCACTGTTGGTTACACCACAAGACTGAATTTGGCCGGAAGGGAGCTGACATTCAGGAGAGAAACCCCAGAGGGTCCAACCTTATACACTCCCACCTTTGGTACGGAGATCGTTAAGGGTGTGTGCAGAGAGCCGTCGGTGGGGACCCCTCTAACAAAGTCTCTTCTTTCAGGTCACAGCCTCTACCTGGAAAGGCCGACTGCCGAGTGGGGCAGTATGAAGTGGACCTGGCTTCTTTTGAGCAGTTGGTACTACCTGTCCTAAGGAATGTGAGTACACGTTTTCTGACCTGAGAGCCGGGTAGCCTCTGTATTGTGGGACTCGCTGGCCACTTGTACACAATGGCTTTCCCCTGTAGTCAGGTGCTGTTTATGGTTTATAAAAGCCTTCCAGCCCTTGGAGCCTTGGGCAGTCAATTTGCTGCTGTCATGTGCCCCAGAGCATGTGTAAAATATTTCCTGTTCGGAAGGCTCTAAGGCAGGTCTGTGTCCCTGTGTTCTGGTGCACAGAGCTTGCTTGAGTGTGTGCTGATAGTGTGGATAGTCTACACTGCTCTGTGTACACAGAGCCTACTGTCATGTGGTAGGTACCGCTTAGGTGGAGCCTGGAGCCCTATCTGAGGAACTGGTCATTGCCTGCTAAGGACAGCCTCCACTTTCAGAGGCCTGGGAATCCTGTGGTCTGTGTTGATGTAGAGCTGGGATCCCACCGGGCTCTCCTCTGCCTCTCCCCCCTCCCCAGTTCCTCTGAACATTTCCCCCCATTTCTGGGCTGAGCCGTGGAAGCTGCTCTGTTGATACACGCTGGGAAAAGGCAGAGACTGCTTACTTCCCCTGGCACCCATGCCTCCCTCTCCATAGCAGTGAGATGTGTCTGATGACATTCTGTGGATTGGAGAGTCCGGCTTTGAGCATCAGATCCATATAAAGAATTAATTTTTGCTCAGGCAAACAGGATCCTGGGAAGAGGCGAGTGCCCATGCCTGGTGTCTGGCTGCAGGCTTACATAAGAGCTCTCGTGTGCCTGCTGGCCAGGTCAACAACTTGGCTCTTGTTTTTCATGGAAAAAGGAAATAGAGGCGGCTCAAAGTTTTACAGCCACTCCTGTCTCTGCAGTGATCGTAACCACACACTCGGGCCATCAAAATGGACTTGGGTGAGGCAGTTGCTTTGATCTGTGGTTGATATTCTGGGTTATATAGACGTTAGTTTATATCTTCCTGGGAAGAGTCCTGCTCCGTCCTGCTACCTCCAAGCAGTGATAGCTCCCTGAGAGGGGTCTAAAGTGAGGCTGGGTGACAAGGGTTGGCGGCTGCCCAGGGCTCCTGGGGCCACGTATCATGGCATCCACTGCCCACGTGGGAAATAGTTTGTCAGGCTGCACTTCTGCTGGCGCTGAGCACCGCGATCATGTTCGGTAGAAATGTCTTCTGCTTTGCATTAAGGGATGGTAGGGATACATTCTTTAAATAATTTAGTACGTGGGTATCTTGGACTGTAACTCACGGGTTCAGTCCTCCCTCCGTGTCTTGCGTCTTGATGTAACTAGATCTCGCTTTGCTTCTTCTGTTTTATGTGCCTGGCTGTTTCGCCTGCCTGTGTGACTGTTTACCAAGTGTGTGCACCACCCTCAGAGGCTAGAAGAGGGCGCCTGGACCCCTGCAGCTAGGGCTACCTATAGTTGGGAACCGCCTTGTCCTGGGAAACACAGGCCCTCTGCAAGAGCAGCCAGTGTCCTTAGCTGTTGAGCTTCCTCTTGGGTCCTAGCCAGACATTTCTTTAAAGCAAATGACCTTTTAATCTGTTGATTCTACTTTTCTGTCCCTCATATTGATACTTTGTTTTTTTTTTCTTTCCTTCTTTTTTTCTTTCTTTTTTTTTCTTTTCTTTCTTTCCTTTTTTTTTTTTTGTTAGCACAGAAAAGCTCTGTCCTGATCCAAATTAGTGCAGCATTTTACCCTTATGTTTCTTCTGATTTGAGCTTGTTAAAAATTCATTTTTATTCCTTCTTGTTTTGTTTTGAATACATAGCATGCAGTGGCACTCCTAATTAGTTTCTTCGAGATACTTGGCCAGTTTACTAAAAGCCTTTGCTAAAAGCCCATGTTTAATTAGTTTATTATTTGTAAATTGTGCTGCAAAGCTCGTGTGTGTGTGTGTGTGTGTGTGTGTGTGTGTGTGTGTGTGTGTGCACATATGTGTCAGACTCGGAGACCTCTTACACTGACATTTCTGATTCTTACCTGAATGCCACTCTAGTCTGGGTAACTAATCAATTGTGTTATTTAAAAAAAATATTTTATTTTTTAATGCTATGAGTGTGTGTGTGTGTGTGTGTGTGTGTGTGTAAAAGCATTCATGTGCGCCCACATGTCCACACATACATATAATGTCCAAAGGCATTGGAAGAGTGTATCTCATGGAGTTGGAGTCTCAGGTAATTGTGAGCTCCCTAAAGTGAATTCTGGGATCCAACCTGGGTTCTCTACAAGAGCCATCAGTGCTCTTAACCCTGAACCATCTCTCCAGCCACTGCATTTGCATTCTTTAAAACTTCTCAGCCATCTGCCTTTGTTCCTTTCTCTACACCAAGCTCTGACTGCGATGGCCTGGCTGGCTTCCTTGCTAAGTGGAGCCAGCAAGGAGCCCATTACTAGCCCAGTTACTCCACCTTGCTTCTCAGATGGGGAAACTGAGGCACTGAATAGGAAGGACCTTAGGGAGGGGGCACAGCTTTTAAGTAGTAGAACTGAAGATAACTGTGGAATCAAGACCTACTGTCTGCCCATTAACAAACATCACAAGACACAGTTAGAATTTCACCAGACTTTTTCTGTTTTCTCACTCTTGCCCAATGAGGTAATTTGTAGGAGTGTTCTGTTTAATTAGGGTTCTTCATGGTCTTCTAGTGTTCAGGGCTGACAGGGTAGGACTGTCTTCTTCGCAATGGTCTTTTTGACAGCCGTGATACTAGTGTACCCTAGACTGTCATGCATTATGGAATGTATTGATTATTGTTTAGTGTGAGTGGAGGTGAAGTCGGATCAGGCCCTGAGGAGCAGCTCAGCTGTCATCCTGTGGCTCCTACTTTAGATCCTGCTTCCAATCTCCCAACTTCTACTCAGATGGGAAAAGACTTCTGTCAGAGGATGGTGTGTGTGTGTGTGTGTGTGTGTGTGTGTGTGTGTGTGTGTGTGTGTGGACATATGCCTGTGTGAGGATCTCTGTGTGTAACATACACAAGAAGTTCAGGTCACACAGCCACAGCTATGGAAGCTTTGGAAGGATCCAAACTACCAGATTCCAGTTGGACGCCTTCCTAGATGTTGGTGAGCTCTCCAGCATTGCTTGGGGACCACGGTTGTTGCTTTCTTGCTTCCACATTTTGGCTCTCTATCTCACCACCCCTGAGCCACAGGGTTGGCCATGAAAACCAAAGGCTATCTGGTGTGAATACAAACATGTTTAAGAGTCTTTAAAAGGCTGTCAGTGAAGACATCCCTGCAGGAGACTCCATAGCAAAAGGAACTAGAAGCTTGGCCTCAGGTTGACTTTTCGGTCTCCCCAAAGCACCTGCTACTGATGTCTTCATGGTATCCCTTAGGCATGGCTACACTCTGAGCAGGGAGGCACTCCTGTGGCTGTGGCCTTTTTGCCACACTTTCCCTAACATTCTATTTTCTCTAACTTCACTTCATCTTCTGAGGATTAAAATAATCCCCTCTGAAGCCCTAGATTGTAAGCAGCCCTACCTGCCAATCCTTTCTCCACCACAGTGACAGCGATTAGCAGGAAGTAACCATGCAGTGCAGGGTTGAGCTCTTAAGGCCTCAATGCTTTCTTTCTCCCAGATCCGATCTTGATGGCCTTGTTTAGAAAACACCTTGTTCCAGTCACCTTGTTTAGAAAACTGGTCAACTTCACTGCAGTGAAAAATCAATTATCTGCCCCCCCCCAGGCAATGAAGAAAATGGTGCCAGGCATCAACAATTTCAAACTTTTATCAAAAGCCGAAAGGTTGATTCAGTTTTCTTCCCCAGGGTTGTGCAGCTTTTAGAGAACATTTGGCAGTTGTGAGCAGTCAGCATGGCAGGAGTCTGAGCCTGCTGGTTTCGGGTCACAATTCTGTGTGCAGAGCAGCTCCTGAGCTGTGGTCAGCAGACTATACACTTGCACGCTCCCTTTAGTGATGGGAGATGGTGATGTCTTTCACATTCACAGTGTATGTTTCTCGTGACAGTGTGAGCCATCTTTATGTGTGGCTCTGTCCTCGGTGGCTTTCTGGGAACCATAGTGCTGTCCTGCACTATAGGCAGGAGAGTTACCTGTTCATGGTGAGAGGCATTTCTTAGACACAGCCCATGCCTCCTGCCAGAAGGAGGTGTGCAGATGTGGAAGAGGAGCTTCAGAGTTGAGTGAATTTGACCTCAGCACTTATGGTGCTGTCAGTAAAGGGTATCTGTACAAATGCTCACACCTACTGTTACAACAGCTTGGGGCAGCTCTGCTCAAGTCCCGGTGTTGCTTACCAGGGAGCTGAGTGAAAGTGGTTATGAGGAGGAGGAGGAGAGAGTGGTAGGTAACCATGCTGGGAAGAGATCACCCTTCACAGTTTGATATTTTTACCAGGAAGCTGGGGAGGCCAACATGGGGACATGACTCTGCCATGGAGTCACAGGGACACAGTCCAGGCTGGTTCCAAGGGCTGGGATCATGAATACAAAGTTCTTCACCCACTAAGCTGTCACCTGGCATGAGCTGCCTTGGTCCTAGGATAGCTCTCCCATTCTGGAAGACACCTTGGAAACCATCCACTTTCCCGCAGGACCAAGCAGAGCTGCAGCCCTTTCCTGCCTAGGTGCTGGGTGTTGGCTGCACTGTGTGTACTGGAACAGCTCCTGGGTGAGGAAGTGCCCTGTAGCAGCCTAGTCATACCTTTTCCTGGCCACCCCATGTTCTGTGGAACGCACAGGCTGGTGCCTGTTGTGAGCTCTGTAGTTCAGAGAGCTGAGGCACTGGCTGGATCCCCGGCTGCTGTAACTGCTGTAGTCACTGTCTGTGTGCTTCCTGTCCTAGCACGCGTGGCTCTCGGGGGCATAGGCTGTGGTTCTGCTACCTGATGTCTGGATTTGCCACCTCATTCCTTCTTGACATCCAGACCTGGGTGTTGGAGAGATATGCTCAGAAGCCAGACTTCGAGATGTCAAAAATCAATGAGCATTGCTACCAGGAGGGATATTTGTTGGTCAAACAATTCAGATAAGAGGAGGGCCACTTTAATTAGTCCATCCTTGGTTCAATATTTTTGTTTAAATAAAAAGCCAGGCACACCCTTAATCCCAGCACTCAGGAGGCAAAGGCAGGCAGATCTCTGAGTTGGAGCCCAGCCTGGGCTACATAGTGAGTTCCAGGACAAGCAGACAAACAAATGATTCTTTGTGTTTTTAAAAGTACTTAAGAAAATAAGACAAAGGAACACGATGACGGTCACCCCGTTTGGATTGTGGACATGGGTTCTGTTGTCCTGAGTCCATTCCATCTTTCTGGAAGGTAAAGTGGTGGAGTGTCGCCAGAGTTGATGGCTGTCCCCAGTTCCTGGGACCCTGGGCCAGCCAGCTCTGGGCTCAGGAAGCACACAGTTTTCTCAGGTTTTCCTCTTGTGCTGAGAATTTACAATCAGCCTCGGTGCTGGCTAAAGCCAGGTGCAGGTGATACACAGGCAAGGGTGTGGTGCAGAACCCAGAAGTGCCACCGCTGCCCACTTGCCCTCTGGGGTGACGGTGCCACCCAGATGCCAGGCACACAGTGGCCGCCGTGTGGCCGAGAGGCACCCACAGCTCTCAGTTGCACAGGGAGGTTCTAGGAAGAACAGCCTGAAGGCTGCCGTCTCCAAACTCAGCTGCTCTGCAGGCTGACACGGGGCTCAGAATCTGGGTTAGGCCACAGGGCGAGCCTCCGTGGGCCTCTCTGTTGTCTCCTTCTGGATTAGCTTGAGTATGTGTGTGAGGAGAGCAGCTGGGGCATAATGGTGTTTCTTTTTTAAGCTCTTCTGAGCACCCTGTTGAGCTGTTTAGAGAAGCAAGCTGCGTGCTGCCCGTTCTCAGTGCCCTGACCTTCAGCCCCTCTCTGGCCTATGAATAACTTCCATTTTTATTAAAACCTTATTTTTTCTTCAATTTTGCAGTCCAGGACAGAATGAGGGCATTAGAAAGGCCCAGGGTTTACGGTGAACAGCAAACACTGTGCATGCAGGTCCAGACATCTCCTTACCTCTGTTAATGTTTTGGGGAGCTGCAGGGGACTGTGCACCCACATGTGTGTACGCCCATGCAGGACACATGCATTTACGACCCACCACATGTATTTCTTCAATCAGGTAAACACACACATTGTGCAGTACGTCCCGTTGTCTGATTTGATGGCTTTCAAAGCTGTCAGTCAGTGTTCCAGATGATGCTGGTTTCTGGAAGGTATACGCCATAATCTCCTGCCTCTGGGATGACTTCCCCTTGAGCTCCATGGCCCAGCACGCTCCAGGGATTGACCTATCTCTGTCCCCTCTTTGAAATGGGGCTCAGGCATGTACCCAGCTTGTTACATGGGAACGAGGAATTGAATTTGGGCCCTCATGCTTGCTGTAGCACTTCTTCCCCTGCCCCAGTGTATACACACTCACACACATACATACTCGCATATACATATACTCATACACACTCACATGTACACACGTATGCACACACATGCTCACACACTTGCATACACACATACTCTCACATACACTCACAAATCATACATACACACATGCACTCATACACACATATACACATGCTCACACATACACTCATACATACACATACACACTTATACACATACACACTCTCACACACCACATACTCACAAATGCATACATACACACACGTATACATATGTACACATACACATATACACATGCTCACTCATACATACATACCTAAATCACACATGCACATATACACATACACTTGCATACACACACACTCACACTCAAACAAATCATACATACACTTATTACACATACATATTCACACATACACAACTCATACACACACATGCTCACACACACACTTTAATTTCGACATATCCATTATGTGTACATTTGTGTTTATGCCACCCATCAGATCTCCGTGTGAAGATACAGATGTAAGTATATCCATCTAAAACACTAGGACTGCACCAGGGCAGCAGCACTTCTCTTAACGACTCATGATTCTTAGCTGGCAGTTTCATGCACGTGCACACCGCACTTTGATCATGTTTACCCTCCGTTACATGCCTGTGCCCCTCCCCCCAGTTCTTCCTATAAGGTCCATCTTTGAGACAGTTCATCTCTTGGCCAGCGAGTGAGTTATTATTCGGGCTGCCCCTGCTTTTATCCATACTCCATTCCATCTGGTTTCATGACTTTTCGTCAACCTTTAGACTGGATTGGAACACACGGGCACCTGCCTGCAGCCATCACCTCCTTCTCAGGAGAGGTAGGGCTACAGCCCAGAGGAGACATGAGAGGGGTCCCCAACATGGCTGTCCTGTTTCCTTTGGACCTACAGTACTCCTTGTCTTACGCTTGTTCACAACCTTGATTTCCTCACTGTGTAGGTGGGAAGCATGGTTCCCACTGGACCATTCTAGAAGAGAACATTTTGAGAGGAACTCAGGGGCAGGACATGCAGTCCCAGGAGACTCTTCTATGAGCCTTGCAGACCCGTGTCTTAAGTGCGTGGTTTTCTCTGCTCTGTAAGGCACAGCCCAGCTGCCTGCCACAGATGCCAGCCAGGAATCAGCAGGGTGGGACCCCAGGGTTCAAGATCACATGGTTGTGCTGCCTCAGCGACTGTTCTCCCTGTCCACAGGCTGTCCCCAGCTGTGGCCTCAGACACAGAGTGTGCGTCATTGATGAGGTTGGGAAAATGGAGCTGTTCAGCCAACCTTTCATCCAAGCGGTCCGCCAGACGCTGTCCACGCCCGGCATCATCGTCCTTGGCACTATCCCAGTCTCCAGAGGGAAACCGCTGGCCCTGGTGGAGGAGATCAGGAAGAGACGTGATGTGAAGGTGTTCAGTGTGAGTAAGCCCCCAGGGAACCGGCTTCCCTGGGGTCACATCCCAGCCCCTGCTCCCTTCCTCTCCTGCCTTCCGTGGGCAGTAGTATAGTCAGAGGAGGCCTTGGGGTGTTGACTGGGAAGGCCTGTCCAGGGAGGAGCCGTCAGGGTAAGAATCTTAGGTCATGCACTCAGAGGCAGGGTTCCAGCCCCAACCTCTCTTGAAAGACATGAGCATATGGTAGAATTAGTTGCTTGAGTCTGGGCCTTGAATTCAAAGCTGTGTCAAAAAAAAAGATGGCCAAAAGATTTGAACAGATATTTCTCGAAGAGTACGTAGAAGCCGCCAGTAAGCACAGAGAAGGCACGTGCCCCACTAGCATGGTCGCCTTGGTCGCACCATGCCGACAAGGAGTCCTCCCGGGCTAGAGTCAGAGGACAGAGGTGGGAAGGGCTGGCATAGCCATGGGCTTGGGCAAACCTCAGCCTCCCCACCCGGTTGATAGGAGGAACCTGAGCTGTTCCTGGAAACCACTCTGTGGTTTCTCCAGGGGCTGCCTGTTAGTCACTGGCTCAGTGAGTCCACTGTCCTGGGCACTCACACAGAAGCAAAGACACTGACCCAGAGCTCGAAAGGCTCACTGCAGCCTTGTTCATGATCCCTTCCAGATGGGATGAGCCCAGCAGATAGACAGGCATGTAATGTGCGGTCTGGCCATCTAGTGTGCTTAGTGCTTAGTGACACAAAGGCATCACACACACACACACACACACACACACACACACACAGACATAGATATACACATATACCGCATACAGACACACAGAGAGACATAGATATACACACATACATGCACACACACACACAGAGGTACACACACATGCACACACACACACATAGACATAGATATACACACATACACTCATACAGACACACACACAGACATAGATATACACATATACCGCATACAGACACACAGAGAGACATAGATATACACACATACATGCACACACACACACAGAGGTACACACACATGCACACACACACACATAGACATAGATATACACACATACACTCATACAGACACACACACAGACATAGATATACACATATACCGCATACAGACACACAGAGAGACATAGATATACACACATACATGCACACAGACACACATGCACACACACACACACAGGTACACACATGCACACACATACACATAGACATAGATATACACACATACACTCATACAAACACACACACAGACATAGATATACACACATACACACACACACACACACACACACACACACACACACACACACACACACACACACACACACACACAGGTTCTGAAGCCGAGATGAATGCTGTCTCTCGCTGAGTGAAGGTAGCTGGTCACGGATGGCCCAAGCTCCATGACTCATTCCTAGGCTGTCCAGAAGGCACAAGTGCATGGAGGCAGGACAGAGTGGTAATCGCTGATGATGGCAGGAAGGAGGAGGTGGCTGTGGATGGGGTCCTGTCTGTGATGAAACATTGGTTTCTAACCCTGATGTGGCATTTGAGCTGCACGCTGGTGAGGCACTCCACATACATGCTCACACACAAGTCAAAGCCGTGGCACCCTTCTCCTTTAGGACTCGCTGACTTCCCACCCAGGGGGGGCCTCGATGCGCGATAGGTGGCAGAAGGCGTCGAGTGCTGAGACACCCGAGTGCCCGCTCAGGCTGGCCATGCGAAGCTGAGTTCTGGCCCAGCATGCACGACACCTCGGGCTCTACCCCCGGCACACTTACAAACAGATGCTGGGGCACGCCTCTAACCCAGCATTCCAGAGGTGGTGGCAGGACAATCAGGAGTTCAAGGTCGTCTTGGACCCAGCCTGGGATGCTCAAGGCCCTGTTTCAAAAACAATAAAAAAGCCACCACTGCCATTGTATGAGCCTTGCCCTCAGGACACTGTTTCAAAGTTTCTTCTTCAACATGCAGCCTTGCAGGAGATTAGGCTCCTGATCTGTGAACACTTGGTGGTGTGGTGATAACCCATGGTGGACAGAATCTCCCTCCTCACATCCGCACACTCGTGGAAGCCTCCAGGTGCACTGACTCCCGCCCTCTTGCTCTGTGGCTCTGCTCCCTCTCTGAACACCGTCCACCGCTGACCAGATTCTCTGAACACAACCACCTGAGCAGATTCTGTCCAGGCTCTCGTCCCTCCAGACTCCTGTCTCCAGCCCCACCCGGCCCCCACTCCCTTTTCAGGACCCTTCCCCAGCGTCCTTTACTCACTGGCCTTTCTGTCCCTCTCCATCGTGGTCTGTGACCTCATAACATCAGAGCCCTTAACTGCAGCACCACAAGGTCGGGAGGCTAAGACTGTTGCACTCCCTGTCTTCTCTCCGAGGGGCAGAGATCTGAGGTCAGTCTGCAGCACACAGACTCTCCAGGGTGACGGAAAGAAGGGGGTAGCTGTTGCTGTCCTGGGGGTAACATGGAGTTGTGGGCAGCTCTCCTGTGTGCTCACATCTCCTGGGCCCAGATCAAGGTCCTCTCTGCTCTTTTCCAGTCAGGCTACAGCTGAGTCCCACGCGCTCCCATCTGCATCCTGTGCCCCCAGTGCTTTGAGACGTGCATTCCCCATGGGACTTGGTGACCCTGAAGAGCTGGCTTCTGCCTCTGCCTCCCTTCCCTGCTCTCTAGGAAACACTGGCTCGAAGGACTGGAGGAGAGGACGTGCTCTCTAAGCTTGTCGTCTTGCCTTTCCCCACAGGTCACCAGGGAGAACAGAAATAGCCTCTTGCCAGATATCGTGGCCGTCGTGCAGAGCAGCAGGTCCTAAAGCAGCAGCTGTCGGGGTCCAGCTCTGCCTCTTCTCATGCTGGGCCCCGAGTACCACCCTGTCCACCGTGTCCTATGTCCTCCCCGGACCCCTTACAGTTGTGCGTGCAGTTTGAGTAAATTCTAAAACGAGTCTGCCAAACATTAGGTGGGATTTGCTCCCATTGGGGTTTATAACATGTTCGGGGCTGCGAAAAGATGGAGTTCACTTCTTCCTTGACTTTGACTGCTGTAGATATTAAACACCTCTCCAGGTGCAGCTCCAGACTGGTGGCAGCTGAAAGCAGTAACAACTGGTTCTCTTCAGTTATTTCCAAAAGGGGGGAAAAATCAGTCCTCCTCTCCCTCTCTTGTTTATTCCTCTGTTCACTGACTAATAAAAACAGAAATAAATCTGGTGGTCCAGACACCAGGTCACAATGCCGGTGTTAGCCACAGGCCAGAGGCCTGTTTGTGCTGACCTAGCCCGGGCATGGTTTTCAACCACTCTGAACCCAAGTGCCCCTCCAAGAAAGAAAGAGGGCATGGCCATCATCAGAGAAGGCTTTGGTCTGAATTGTGGTCCCCACCCGCTGCTGCAGGGGTTCCTCTGTGAGGAGTGAGCTCACAGGCAGGTGGCTCAGCCCACACTGGGCTCTGCAGTGCCAGGAAAGAGTCAACTACAGCTACCATAGAGTCCATGAAGCCCAGAAGCTACCCTCCCTGTGGTGGAACTCTTAGATTATTTGAGCATTGTTTAGCAAAAGCGTTAATGACAAGGGACCTATGGACAAGCATGCTGTGAGCATGGACCTATGCTGTGAGCCGGGCACTAGAACCCAGCGGATAATGCAAGAAGCACTTCACATGAAGGCCAGAGCCTGTATCTGGGACAGGGTCTCAGCTGGCCTTCATTCCAGGGTAGTTTTCAAGGCTCATCCTGTTCTTGTCAAGCCCCCCTGGGTTGCAGCTTCTGGAGGTCAAACAGCCCTTTCACCTAAAGCCATCAGAAAACGCTGATAAATACATTACTATTCCCAACAGTAGCAAAATTAAAGATGAAATAGCAATGAAAAATACATATTTTTGGTTTGGGTGTCACCACAGCATGAGGAACAATATTAAGGGTCAAAGTGTTAGGAAGGTCAAGAACCACTGCCCTAGAGGGACCACTCTAGGAATGCCTTCTAGAGGAGGAACTGGGTCTCAGAAAGTCCTGTCCGTCTGCCAGGAACAGCAGCTGCCTCCCTCCACCCCCCATGCCCCAGGTAGGCTGTCCAAGGAGGCCAAGAATGGAGCTCATACCTGTAGGCAGGTGGCTGCCATGCCGTCCATGGGTACCAAGGCAGGCGGGACACAGTGTAGGTTGGAGCTGCTACCCTCAAGGCAGCTGGTCACCCAGGACCTGAGTGTGCCCAAGCCAAACGTCGCTACACAGCCTGGCCCTGTCAGGGAGCCCGACCCAGCCTGTTTAACCTAGAATGAAGGGGGCAGACAGGAGAAATGGTGCTGGCAGCACAGTGCTCCCGCTGGGCTCAGGGGGACCCCATGATGGCATCTTATTGGTCCCCCAGTTGTGTGCACCTGTAATCAAAGCACTTGGGTGAGTTCTAGGTCAACCCAGGTTTCACAGGGAAACACTCTCAACAAGCAGCTTCTAGATATCACAGCTATGGCCAGTGGGAGACCCGCACCTAAGCCCGAATGGCTTAAGAATCTCTGCTTCGTGTACGCTCCGTGCGTCTTTATCTAGGCTCCCTGCCGTCTTGCGAGTCGCATGCCTTACGTCTCACCCTCACGCTGACATGTAATTGTTCCGCTGGCACGCCCTTTGTTGACTACCACTCTCGCTTAAGAGCGCTGGGTTAGGGAGCAGGTACGCAGGCTGCAGAGGCGAATCCCAGGACTCCAAGGAGCAGGGGTGAACAGCGCTGGGGTCTCTCATGGAGTTGGGTGTGGGTCCTGACCTGAGAAGTTCACATCGAAATCTCTCACATGCATTTCCGCTGGAATAAGATGGCGGAGAACCACCGGGAGACAGACCGATGGAGCCCTTGCCGCTGCCTCTCTCTTAGCAGGTTAGACCACCATCTGCTTCGTACCCAGTGGCTTGAAAATCCTTTCCTTCTTGTCTCTGAATGAAGGTAAGCTCCTGCGTGCAGGCCACAGGGCTTGTACGTGGATAATAAAGCGTCTTGGGCACTCCTGGCCCATGGGGAGGCTTCTAGGAAAACTACAGATTCATCTGCTCACTTGGTCCTCGTTCCTCAGAGCACGGAAGCCCTGGGAACAGTGAGGTGGACCTGTCCTCTTCCCATTGAGATTGGGGTTCATTGAGGATGGGGTTGACCCATGTGTGCCATCTGCCCACGCTGTAACACAGGGGCTTGGGGCAGAATGGCACTGAGTGGGAACTGGCTGCATAAACAGAGTGTGTCCCACGTCAGGTATAGACAGGGGGATGGCCACCAATTTTAGACAAGCGTTTTGTCAGAGTCAGACACTGCACAGCCTGGTGCTGCCGCTGTATCTTCTTTAAAAGAGAAATGCTTTTGTTTGGTGTCAGCTACATTCGGACAGCACTTGAGCCACCAGGGCGTGAAGTGTCATCCGGGCCTGTACTTCCACCAGGGCGGGTAAGGCTCTTTGACGCAGGACTCCCTCCTGGGAGGACCTGAGCAACATGTCATACATTCACATCTTATAATTAAAACCAGAGATGTGGGGCTGGAGAGATGGCTCAGTGGTTAAGAGCACTGATTGCTCTTCCAGAGGTCCTGAGTTCAAATCCCAGCAACCACATGGTGGCTCACAACCATCTGTAAATGGGATCCAATGCTCTCTTCTGGTGTGTCTGAAGAGAGCTAAAGTGTACTCATATACAATAAATAAATAAATCTTAAAAAAAAACAAAAACAAAAACAAAAAAAACCAGAGATGTGCAAATTCCGTCCCTCAGGGTTCAAGGAACCCTGCAGAAGAGGAGGCAGAAAGGCTGTGAGAGTCGGGGGTCATGGAGGGCACCAAGAGAACGAGGGCCCCTAAACCAACACGATCAAAGCCCCTATGAAGTCACAGCCAGCACAGCCCGCATAGCACCAGGTCCTCTGTGTGTATATATTATGGCTTCCAGTGCTTTTGTGGGATTCCTGAGTGTGCGAACATGTGTGTCTCTGATTCTGTGTCTTCTCTTGGGCTCTTTTCCTTCTCTTTGTTTTGTCCAGTTCTGGTGTGTTAGTCTTTATATTTTATATTGTAATATATATATGTATGTATACATATATATACACACATATATATATTAATTAAAATCTCTTAGAAACCTGTTTGTTTTCTAACGAGAGACAGAATGGATCTGGATGGGATGGGAAGTAGGGACTAACTGAGAGGATAAGAGAGGAAATAGTAATCAATATATAATACGTGAGAAAAAAATCTATTTTCAATAAAGGGGGGGTTGAACCTGAGGTTAACTCAGTGGGCAGAGGCTAGACTTCCGCGCAGGAAGCCTTGGGTTCCATCCCCAGCACCACGTAAGCTGGCGGCGTGCGTACCTGCACGCACTCAGGGGGTGGAGGCTGATTAAGGTCATCCTTGGCTACCCGGCAAGTTTGAGATTCACCTGGGCTACACCGGACCCTTCCTCCACCCCCACCTCCCCCCAAAGTTATCCAAGAAACAGAAAGCTAGGGTCGTATCCTTAGTATTACTGAACAGCGTCAAGGGGCCCGAGAGTGACTCCAGTGTGTCTCCTTGGTGGAGTTAGTGTGCACGCCCACTTCACAGCGGCTCTGTCCCTCCACGGGCAGGATGCAGCTGTGAGCCTGTCTAGGTGGGTGGGCCTGGTACCTATTGCAATTAACTCTTTCCCTTCCAACTGGGCTCTCCTTTTGTGGGTGCCAGGCAGCAGCCAGCTGTGCTCCCAGACACGTGGTTTTTCTCTCTGATTTCAGGTAGGGGGTGCGCCCCCAGCTCAGAGCTAGCCACTTAGCCCGAGTACTGGCAAGCTGCCCAAGGGAGTTTCAGGAAGAGGCCAGGCCGAGTTTGATTTAGTGAACCTGAGAACTTCAGTGGGTCATGCCAGCTTCTCAGATGTGCAGCTGCACGGAACCCAGACATTTTATTTCTAGAGAATATAGAAAGGTGACCTGTCTCTGCTCCAGGATGACAAGAGGCTCTACCCCAAAGACCAAGGCAGGTAGCACCTAAGGTGTGGTGTCTGAGGTTGTCCTCGGGCTTCTATGTGCTCATGAAAACACACACACACACACACACACACACACACACACACACACACACACACACACACACACACATCTTTCTCAGAGTACTGGAGATGCGTTTGGGGAGGACAGTAGACAGCCGTAACTGTAAACATTTTAATCCCTAAGACAAAGGTGTGTGCAAATGTGTTCATGTACAGTAGAGCTGGGTCAGCTTGGAAGACGGAGCATGCATTCCTGGGAAGCACGCAGGGGTCCTGGGCGCCCCGGAGCTGGAGAGAGGATGGTATCGCCTCTAAACTCTCATCTTGGCCCAGTGCACCACCAGGCTGTTGTTGGTGACTGCACTTACACCTGTGCAGAGGTGATAAAAGAATGAGGCAGGCCCGAGGGCGTCTGACCTCCCGCTGCTGTCCTAGGAGCTGTGACTCCTGTGCTCTCAAACGGTGACAGCAGTGTGTGGAACGCCAAAGGACGTCGCATGCAGCTGGTCTACTTCAACCAGCGCGGGAAGGAGCTAGTCATGGGCCCCACGCACTCTAGAGGTTTCGAGATATAACATGGCTTTTGTGAGACGTGTCCGACTTCAGAGCGGTGCTTGAGGGAGGAGGTACAATGTCTTCTCTTCAACCCCCACGGTGTGCGAGTGTTTTCAGAACCTGAGATAACGTTAACGTTTTCTAGAACTGTTCTCCCTGGCCCTCAGGAAGAACCACGTGGCTTTGGCGCAGGGAGAGAGTCGCCATCTCTCCACCAGACTCGTGTTCCACTACTGCTCATCGGAGGTACTCTGCTGGGAAGCCGTGTCATCCAGGCCCATGTCTTCCTGGCTTGCTCTCCGGCACAGCACCCCCCTTGGGTTCTCCTCCGCAGCCTCTGCCGGGCGTCCATCTTGAAGCTGCCCCTGTTCTGGGCTGTCGATGGGTTCACACGGCTCTGAGAAGTGCTTCAGAGACAGAGAGAACAGACAGTTCAGCCTATGCTCACTTCCTGGGTCTCCCGAGTCACCCACCACCAGACATAGGAACTGAGGCCAGCGTGGCTTCATGCTTTGAGGGTGGGCTCTTAACACTGGTCGGAGGACAGTACTGAAATGACGGTGTGCCACCAAGCTGCGTGTCTACATGGGCTCTGAATGTGGGGCTTTGCTCAGGAGACATGCCCCAAATCCAAAGGTGGCTCGAGGGCATGGCCTGTGTATGCCTGACTGAGACGCTTCGAGCCCCTCTGCACCCACCCCGTCCTGGTACCGATGCTGCCACCGCAGATTCAGCTCAGCAGTGACACAAGAGCCCTGGGACCCAGGATGCCCAGAGCCCTAAGGACCTATCCTGTCGTTCTTGCTAGAGACGGAAGAGGAGAGGTGCCAGAACTCTGGGAGAAGGCCCATAGTTTTAGCAGATGGGACAAGAAAGGAAAGAGAGAGATTCAGGGACGTTTTATTTAGGTAATTAAACTCACAGAAGCCCCTAGGGTCACGAGTGCCTTCTCTTTGGCCAGGAAACATAGACTTGCCTGGGCTTCGCCTTAAGTAATCTTTTGCCTTGCTTTGTTCTTTCTTTCCTCACATAGTGTGTGAGAGAACTTCCCAGTGTTTGTCACCTGTGAACCCCAGCCGGTCAGCTAATGCCGATTAGCATGGCTTCTGGGCAAGTAGCGTCTTATTTTATTGAATCTTTTTTTTTTTTGGTTCTTTTTTTCGGAGCTGGGGACCGAACCCAGGGCCTTGCGCTTCCTAGGTAAGCGCTCTACCACTGAGCTAAATCCCCAGCCCCTTTATTGAATCTTTTAAAACTCTATTTCTGGGATGGCACACTTGGAAGTGGTTGGCCATCTTTAAAGTTGGGAGCCCATGACAATTTAACTCCAGTGCCTACTCCTGTCTTTTCTTCTCCCTCAGGTTACGCTGGCCTTGGGAAGGAGGGAATCGTGCTTCCGTAGAATGGGTGAGGGGAGGCATGCCCCCGTTCTTGGGCTTCTGGCTTATGGAAAGAATTATGTTGGGGTACACTGAGCCACCCTGATGACGCCGATGGGGCTTGTGACCCGAAGGTTGGGCCTTTTATTTGCTATAGAGCAGCCTGCCCTGGAAGGAGGCAAGGGGATTTGGCTGGTGGGTGGGAGCCCTGGGCCCTGGGATGCCCTCCTTGCCCGCCTCCCATTCTGGCACAGTCCTTACCCGAGCAGCAGCCCTAGCGGAGGGACCCATCACAATGTTGACGCTACTGGATGACTGGGTGTCACTGGTGTTGCCTCCCTCTGCAGCAGAGAGTCCAGATATGACAAGTGCACTGGAGAAGCTCCTTTTGCCAAAGAGGAAGCTGAGAGTAGAACTGGTCGAAGAGCCCAGGCTAGACTGGATGAATGCCTCGGCCTGATGTTGGATGCCCAGGTAGGGGCCTGTGGTGAGGACGGGAGGTGGTTGGGAGTGCAGAGATCCAGCGGAGGTGTTCAGGGAGGGCCGGCTGCCTGAGGGTCTCTGGGCTAGCTCATGCACAGATGTGGATGTCTGAAGGAAGGCCTGGTGGCTCTCTAGGATGGGACCTGAGGAGCTCAGAGTAGGTCGCCTCTGGCTTATCGCTGAGTGTGCCTGGACGGACTGGCTTCTGCCCTTCCTTCTGCCTGTGAGAGAGAGCAGAGCATGTGGTCAAGCCTGTAAGAAGTACTTAATAAATATGGGGGCAGGGTTGGCTCCTTTCCATTATTAACAGGTTAATCTGACAAGGTAGCACCCTCTTGAACCAGTCCCCACAAGAACCATTATCTTGGCTCAGTGGGCTCACCCTGTGTGCCGTTTCCCATGACTGAGCTCAACTCACACAACTGCCCCACCCTGGCTTTGCGTCCAGGGCCACGGCTTCAAGACATGAGCTTTCTGAAAACGTTTCCTATGCGAATCATCAGAATGCTTTTAGATGTAGAATTTAATTTCAGGGGACAGCAGATGCTGGGTAGGTACATTACCAGGCTTTATTCTGTTATTTAAAATGTATTGTTTGTCGACTGTGTTCATTGAAATATTTTCCTAATTATGTGTGTGTGTGTGTGTGTACTTGTGTGCAGTGCCCTCGGAGACCAGAAGTGTTGGTGCCCTGGGGCGGCTGTGAGATGTCTGATATGGGAATTGAACTCTGGTCCTTTGTAGAAGCAGTAAGTCCTCCTAACCACTGAGCCATTTTGATAGACTCCAGTGAAACCTTTCTGATGTTGTGTATGACCACTTCCTGTCCAGGAAACTGATACCAAACCAAGAGAGGGGTAAGAGCTCTGGGGTTCTGTAATACAGTGTGGTAACTCACACGGCAACTGGATAGAAGAGTCTAAAGTTGCCTCATGTTGAAATGACTGTGGTAGGAGGAGCCACACATGCTAATTACCCTGGTTTGACCATTTCTCCAGGGGGACACACATCAGAATGTCATCCTGCATCCCATAAACATGGCTCATCAAGAAATAAAACCTTTTTAAATTTTAACAACAATGTGTTATTGCCTCAGGTGGGCAGGTATACCAGTACCTGTGTGGTGTTGTGGACATCTGCACAGTCTGTGCTCAAGAAAGCCGGGTCCACCCAGAGGGACCCAGCAAGTGTGGGGACTGACCATTCAGCCTTTGGTCACAGTGATGGTGTGCTCCTTTCCAAAGGGCATTTATTCCTCTGGGCTGTGAGAATGGGAGTCTCAACTTGAGGTAATGTATGGGGTCCCCAGAACTGGTGCTGGCTTCTCTGGGCTGAATGGACTGGGGCCTGTCTGTCTTGAGCACAGGGGAATGTGGCCTTGGGCCCGAAGGTCCCTGCCGAGAAGCCGATTGGCTATGGCTTCTTCTAAAATGTGATTATTATGAGCAAGGAAAGGCCAAGCATCTGTGATTTCTAAAGCTGATCTCTGTCTAAAACCCTCCACAAGTCAGTGTTCTTCACCCGCGCTAGGCAGGGCCTTCTGCTGATCCAGAGAGCAAAGGGAGAGATACCTACAGAGTTTCCAAAGAGAGCTATACAGAGTCCATGCAAGACAAAGGGCCCTCAGCAGTCCTGAAGTTCAGCTCCTCTGCGTGTGAGGTATACATGCATGCACTTTCACATGTGTACCCGTGTGTGCGGAGGCCAGAGCTGATGCCAGTGTCATCCTCTATTGCTCTCCATTCCAGGGTGACCGGCCATCGAGCATCAGGGATCCTCCTCTCCACCCGCCTCACAGGGCTAGGATCAAGGACTGCTATTGCTCCCGGCTTTTACATGGATGCTGAGGCTGTGAACTTGGACCCAGGCTCAGGCAGCATCATACGAACTGAGCCATCTCCCCATTTACGCCTCGCGTGCTCCTTCAGCTTTCCGGTGATCTTTTTTTTTCCTTCCAATTTTAATTTTACAAACAAACAACACCGAGCACCAAGGAGGCTGTATTAAAATCATCTGTGCTTCCCAGACTCATTATTTTACAATTAACTTATTTTTCCAACGGCCGCATTACCACATCATGAGCCTTTCTAGGGAAAACCTCCAGACCTGAATGGAAACACAGTGTACGTTATGATCCGTGGTTCATGACGACTGCTTTGTCTTCGGTCATTAGCTGGGAGGTTGTGGCGAGAGTCCTTAGTGGTATAAAGTGGCAACCCTTCTCTCTGGTGAGGGACTCCGACTACTGTTGGGTTTGTATCCGCTTGTGGTAAGTAGCTCACCAGGCTCACAGCAAGGCCATCTCTCCCGTGACATTTACTGTTTAGTGAGACAGGATGGTTCTGGCTTGTGAGGACCTGTGTGAGGTTGACACATGGAACTCCTTGCAGCGGGCACGAGTGCGAAGTGCCCAGTATGCCAGCAGTAGCTGCTTCAGTGTGGTGGCCTGGGCTGGCCTGGGCTGGCTTGGGCTGGCCTGGGCTGGCCTGGGCTGGCTTGGGCTGGCCTGGGCTGGCCTGGGCTGGCTTGGGCTGGCTTGGGCTGGCTTGGGCTGGCCTGGGCTGGCCTGCTTATTAGGATTCTAGCCAGGCATCAGCGCTCTGGGCTTCTGACAAAGGATCAGAACTGGAACAAAAGAACCAAGAACTGGAACCAAGGCAAGGAGCAAAGTCAGAGTGGAGCAGTCATGGGAGCTGAGCCCATCGCGGTGGGGAGGTCACGTGTCAGAGCTGAGCCCATCGTGGGGAGTGGTACATAGGAGGGAAGTCTGTCAGTCAGTGGAGTGGTACAAGGTCCTGCTAGAACTGTCCACCCACTCTTGCTGAGTGACTGACGTGGGGAGTGGTACATAGGAGGCAAGTCTGTCAGTCAGTGGAGTGGTACAAGGTCCTGCTAGAACTGTCCACTCACTCCTGCTGAGTGACTGACGTGGGGAGTGGTACATAGGAGGGAAGTCTGTCAGTCAGTGGAGTGGTACAAGGTCCTGCTAGAACTGTCCACTCACTCCTGCTGAGTGACTGACGTGGGGAGTGGTACATAGGAGGCAAGTCTGTCAGTCAATGGAGTGGTACAAGGTCCTGCTAGAACTGTCCACTCACTCCTGCTGAGTGACTGACGTGGGGAGTGGTACATAGGAGGGAAGTCTGTCGGTCAGTGGAGTGGTACAAGGTCCTGCTAGAACTGTCCACCCACTCCTGCTGAGCGACTGACTCCCTTCTACCTCGCCCTGCCCAGAGGCATGTCCTCACCCTTGCCCGGCTGCATGTCTCTCTGTTACATGATAGCTGACCATTTTGATTTGAAGAACTGGCTCCCCAGGCTGGTGAGTGACATCCGGCTGGTGATGCTGTTTTGGGAGGCTGAAACCTTTGGGTGGTGGTACCTCCCTCCCTAGAAGAAGTGAGTCGTGGGGAGCTGGGCAGACCTTGAAGTTTACTGCCCAGCAGCCTCCCCCCGGAGCACAGTCTGCTACTCTGATGACCAAATGCAGAACCCAACCTGCAGACTGAGCCTGCGTGTTCCCCACCACGATGGACTCTCTCCCCCCAGTTAGTCGACTGTGTTTCTTTGGGAAGAGCATGACCTTGTGTGCTTCTGGAGGCGATGGAAGAGAATCACAGCCAGTAGCTCTTTCTTTGAATGGGGGAAGGTGCACAACTCCTCTCTTCCTTTCTTGTTCTCCCAGTCTGCTGGGCACAGGCTCAGCTGCAGTGCCCAGTTCCCTCATCTTGCTAGGACAGGAAGGGATCTTGGCTACATACCATGCTCCTGTCCCCATTCCTACCCACAGTGGGGGAGGGGCTGCTTCAAGAGGAGTGAGTTGTCAGCTCTACCCACCAGAGGGAAGGTCACTGTCAAGTGGGTCCCTTGACAGCCAGGGGGCAGGACAGGGCTGTGACAGGCAGGGATGTAGCCAGAGGTACAGTGTGTGGGTGTCCTGGGGCTCAACACTGTCAGGGCTGGGACACCGTAGCAGTTGAAGGGAGGAGACACTGGATAGGAGCAGAGGCTCCCGGACTATCCTTTCTCCTCTGAATCCCAGCTCTGCTGTTTACTAGCTGGGTACCTTGGGAGCAATGACTTGCCTTCTCTGTGCCCCATATCACCCTCTGGGAAGGGAAGTCAGAGCACCCCTAAAGGCCTAGAGTCATGGAGAGTGTAAAGGACCCTGGGTAGATACGGCCCTCATGTGATGTGCCAAGATTAGCACTGTGCCAAAACCCTCTGCAGCAAGGTGCAGAGGCCACAGGGGATGCAGAACAAAGGAGCCACCACAAGCGAGGTCAGGGCTGGGAGAGCCTCAGCCCAGGACTGATGAGATTCAAGGGCTGGGAGCCCAGGCTCTGGGGTCCTTCGCCAGTGTGCGTCTTTACCTACAAGTTCAGAGGTGGGCTGGGCTCAGCAGAATACTCTTAAGAAGCAATGATCAAAGACCACTGCCTGCTCTAGCCTTCCTGATATCTTGCGCCAACACAGGCCCTCCACGTCCTGCACTGTCCACCTGCAGAGCTGGTGGTAAGAGGGAGAGACACGACTGCCATAGCCTGGGTCTTGAACCAAGTAGGGCATCCGGACTCTGCAGCTTCAGCAGCTGAGGGCACTGCTCGGCCCTGAAAAGGCAAAGGCATTCGTCCCTTCACCAAGAAGGGCCTGCCAGGGCCTCTGACCCTCTCCAGCCTTGCTCTGGCCAGATGTGTCAGCAGCAGGGACAAGAAAGTACAGGCGCTAACAGGCTTTCCTGGAAATCACCCGTGTGTCCTTGAAACATGTTTGCCCCATCAAATCAAAGGCTACGGAAGCAGTGTGGACCCCCGGGCATCTGGGGACCATGGCACTGTGCTGGGCCCAGGGAGGCAGCACTAATGGGTGGTGGGGCTGTGTTGGCTTCGTAGCAGCGGGCTGCGGCAGCTTTGACTTTTCCTCTCCTCCCACTGTTCACTTGCTGTGCCATCAATCACCCACCTACCAACTTTCCTGTTGTCTACTGTCCATCTCCTCTATATAGTCCCCAGTTCTCACCTTTCCTCAGGCGTGTACCTGTTAGCTACCACCTCTCTCATATATATCATCTCTCTATGTATCATTTTCTAATCTATATTTCCTTAATTGTATAACCAATATTGATCATCTATTGATAAATGCCATTTAGAGTACCTATTATCTGTAATACTTTTCTTCCTACCTATCATGTCAACTATCTTCAGGTAACTATCAACTGTATATCTTCTATCTGTCCACCTATCATCTATCTATCTATCTATCTATCTATCTATCTATCTATCTATCTATCTATCTATCATCTATCAATCATCTATCATCTATCAATCATCTATCATCTATCTATCACTATCTATCTATCTATCTATCTATCTATCTATCTATCTATCTATCGTCTATCAATCATCTATCTATCACTATCTATCTATCTATCATCTATCTATCTGTATATCTTCTATCTTTATCTCTATCTGCAGTCTATCTCTCTATATCTATCATCTATCTACCTATCTATGTATCTATCCATCCATCCTCTACCCATTACCTTTGATACCTCTGTATCTATGATCTTCCAACCATCTGCCTGTTACCTATTTTCTCTCAAACATGTATCTGGTCACCTTTTCAGGCCCCACTCCACCCCTAGCCAGCCAACCAGCCACATTCACATAATCTCACATTTTTGTCTCCCCATCCCCACCTTGCTGTGGGCACTCTCAGGAGGTGGGCAGTGTCCTGCTGACCCCTCTGGTGCAGAGCTATAGTGGTATATAGGTGCTTCTTACACACCTTTAGAAATTAGAGAGAGGGGGAGGGGAAGGAGAGGGCAAAGGAGAGGGAGGCTGAGGGCAAAGAGTGAAAATGCTGAGGGGCTGCCCAGCAGAGAACCATAGAGCACCAGGAAGTGCAGCGCAGAGCCACAGAGCACCAGGAAGTGCAGCGCAGAGCCATAGAGCACCAGGAAGTGCAGCAGAGAACCATAGAGCACCAGGAAGTGCAGCGCAGAGCCATAGAGCACCAGGAAGTGCAGCGCAGAGCCATAGAGCACCAGGAAGTGCAGTGCAGAGCCATAGAGCACCAGGAAGTGCAGCAGAGAACCATAGAGCACCAGGAAGTGCAGCAGAGAACCACAGAGCACCAGGAAGTGCAGCAGAGAACCACAGAGCACCAGGAAGTGCAGCAGAGAACCATAGAGCACCAGGAAGTGCAGTGCAGAGCCATAGAGCACCAGGAAGTGCAGCGCAGAGCCATAGAGCACCAGGCAGCAGCAAGGTTGCCTCCCTAGGTTGTGTCCTGTGTAAGTCCTTGTCCCCTCCTCACCCAGTCAGCACCAGAGCCTTGTCTATATGCTATAGTGCGTCCCACGGCTAATAGAAATAAGTGTAATAGGTTTAGACTTGGCTCCTAGGCCTTTCCTTTGCTCACTCAGATTGCACCCTTCTACCCTGGTTCTTTCTACTTTGGCATTTTGGTGGTCACAAAGCATCTGAGGAGCAGAAGACCGCCTACAGACAGAAAAGGATGCCACGCAGGTCTAGGACTCCAACCTGTCACGCCCAGGATACATATGGTGGGACAGTACTGAGAGAGACAAAGAGTGAGTGGCAAGTCTGGTGGGCAGGGAGACAGACAGAGAAACAGCTGCCCGAGGTAACGGACACATGGGTAGATGAAAGTTGGATCCATCCAGCCAGAGGGCATCAGTTGTGTAAATCCAACAGACACAGCTACTGACCCTGCGTGCCCTGTGCAGCAAAGAGGCCCTGGAGATTAGGAAGTATATTTCACGTTGTTGGTCCTGTGGCCCTGGGCACTCACCTGCCCTCGGAGCCTCTCCACGGGGTGAGGCCCCCTGCTGGGTGCCTCCTTTCCTGGGTTGTTCTGTGCTGCTGTCCCGGCTCTCACCACTAGGGGCGCTACCGCCTGGTGGTGCAGCTCCGTCTCCATCTTCAATGGTGCCACCGCTCCTCTGGCCCACACTGCAGTCCTTCCTCATTCTGTGGGAGGGATGGGAGCTTCAGGGTCTCACCAACACATCTCTCATACAGCCACACACCACACAGCAACATCCGCTGAGACGGTGGCTTCGGGAGATTGTGCCACCAAGTGATGAGAGGTCGACCTGTGCTGTGCAGCTCTGATGTTCTGCAGGCCGGATCCCCATTGGAAGTGACACCCAACCATACCACTGGTCCCCATGAGTGAACCGAGTGGACGGGCACTGTTTCCAGGTAGACAGCACCTCTGGAGTGCGAGGGAGGAAGGGGTTCAGCGTGTAATAAACGAATAGGCAGGCCAGGGTGAAGAAGCGTCAGTCTGGACCCATCAGGAGTGCAGGCACACTGGAGCAAAGCTCAGGATGGCGCCAGCAGCCAGAGGCCCATCATTGCCTGGGGAAGAAGACAGCACTGAAGGACAGGCCGGAAGGTTCAGGTTTGGCTCTCTCTGGCAGCCAGACACTTTAAAACACCCATGAGAGCTGGGAAATGGCTCAGTCAGACAAGTGTTTGATGTGCAGCATAAGCCTGAGGACCAGAGATGACCTGCGAAGCTCTCCTGTAAGAAAGTTGGGTGTGGTGGTGTGCGCTTGTAATCTCAATGCTGGGTAGGTGGGGACTGGCAGGTCCCTGGATCTCACTGGCAAGCCAGTTGAGCCTAATTGGTGGGTTGTGGGCCAGTGAGAGACACTGTCTTAAAAAAACCAGAAAGAAGGGACTCTACAGTTTTGTCTTTTCAGTGCTACATGTATGGGTGTACCTCAACATGCATACACACACACACACACACACACACACACACACAGAGGAACACACATGCACTCATGCATGCATGTAAGCCTACACTCATGTATGCATGCACACACAAGCACACATCAAACATGCAAACATGGACACACATGCAAACACTCATGCATGCATGCACACACACATGCATGCATGTATACACACATGCATGCATGCATACACATGCACACACATGTGCACTCACATGCACACACATATGTACTCACATGCACACACATGTGCACTCACATGCACACACAATGATGAATGATACACAAAGAATGATAATTGAGGTTGTCTACTGGCCTCCATACTCAATTGTACAAAGACATATACACACACACACACACACACACACACACACACACAGAGGCATACACATGAACATACACACACACAAGATAAAAAATAAAGCATGAAAGTACCCACACTCCCTCAGACCAGGCTGAGGGCAGACATGACTTGGGCCTGAGGGTAGGAAAGTGACTCTGTGTGTATGACATTCCCCGTTGATCCACCCGGAGTGGGTGACCTGTTAGGGGTCACGTGGGCACAGCAGGTTCACTCACATAAGACAACAGTGACTACCACCATCATGTCGCTGAGTCTGGAGCTCAGCTCCACACTCTCCTCCCCGGTGCCCGGGCAGAGGCCTCTGGGAAGTCCTACCTCAGCCACCTCGTCTGGAACCATGTCCTCACGCGGTTCAGTGTGATAGGTCCGCCCCAGACACTCTGCAGCTGCTTGTGGGTGCCCAGGTAGGACGTGGTCAATGGGGAGACATACATGGGGTAGCCCAGTGGCTGGTCACAGGACGAGTTGATGAGGTTTCGCAGGACCTGCTTGTTGTTCTGGATGCTCCCGCGCTCGGGGTTGCGGTTGCGCAGGAAGATGAGCTCCTGCTGCTGCCCTGCCCAGAGTCCCCGGACGCACTCCTTGTTCACCTGTAAGCAGGGGTGGGGGTTGGGAGAAGCGCAGGGCCCCTGGCTGTCGGTCTGGGGTTTAATCCGGGGAGAGTGGGTGTGGTTTTAGGACAGGGAGTCTGGGGGTGTAGCACGTGGTCTAAGGCCTTTGTCTCAGTTCTGAAAATGACATCATGCTCATGGGGGACACTTAGGGAAAGTAACAAGGACATCAGATCTTTCTCTTAGTCCCATGCATAGAAGGGCCGTGAGGAAAAGGGACACCAAGGAACAGGAGTCAGAAAGTTCTGGGACTTTCAAGTGGGCATGTCCAACAGGCACACATATCCTACACCATAACTTAAGACATAAGAGGCTTTAAAAGAAAAACACCAAAACAAAACAAAACTGTGACTATGGTTCTCTAAGGAGGGGACAACTCCAGCTGGGAACCGAGGCCTTCAGGCTGCTTCCCTGACCCGCCTCTCTCTGCTGGCCATGGCTCCTCTGACCTAGGGACCAGTAGTGTCAACTGCGTCCTCTGTCTCCTTGCTCCCTGGCAGTGGACGGGGCCCATGGCTCACCTTAATGACCTTAAAGCTCAGGAAGCCCCTATGGAGCATGATGACCTTGTACTCGTTGGCACCCTCATCCACCACGTGCCTCAGAGTCAGCAGCTCCTCCTTGTTGGACAGCACCGCTCCTCTCCAGGCTGGATCTCCCTCGTGGCAGATCACCACCTTCTTCTCGAAGGACTGGATGGCCTCATAGAGAATTTCCGGGTCTTCATATTCGTCAGGGCAGGTGAACTGGTCCTGGTGGGGAGAGCCCAGGTGGGCTCAGTGAGGCCAGAGCTGCTGGTTCTGGGTGAGGGCAGAGGGGGACTTGCAGTGGCCTCCAGGGCCACACATCCTCCTCATTCCCCCCACAACCCCACCGTGTTACTGAGTCCTAAGCAGTGTGTGCAGGGCATCTCCACTC